>NC_081175.1:30058482-30252397 GCF_012432095.1 Onychostoma macrolepis
TGCAATTCTGAGTGTGCTACACACAGGTGAGTGGGCTATACAAACCACCTGTAGTAACGCACTCGTCCCACTATATATGCTATGCACACTAGACACTTTCTAAACACTCCCTGCTACAAGGAATCGAAGACTTGAACATTGCACTACAAAATCTTTTTGCACTATGCGCTGTCTCCCACAAAATCTCTCTTCTGCACAATAATTTAATGTACAAAATATATATTTTTCTGCACAATTTCATGTACATATATCTCTTTCGCACAATTTCATGTACATATATCTCTTTCGCACAATTTCATGTACATATATCTCTTTCGCACAATTTCATGTACAGTATGTATGTAAAGTTCTTGTACAGTCTCAGTTTGTGTATGTGTAGTCAACTAGGTATAGTAGTTATAGTATTTATAGTATATGGATAGTCAGATGGTTAACTGTTGTATAGCTCTATTGTTTTTCCTATACTTGAATGGTTGTATGTTTATCTTATGTTTAACTAGTATGTAGCACCGTGGTCCTGCGAGACACGACATTTTGTTCCACTATATGTCCACACATGTAGCAGCATGACAATAAAGCTCGACTTGACTTGACTTGACTTGACTTGACTTGACTTGACTTGACTTGACTTGACTTGACTTGACTTGACTTGACTTGACTTGACTTGACTTGACTTGACTTGACTTGACTTGACTAAATGTCCTAATTGAACTATGGCCTAATCCTGGTTTAGACTAAGACCTGTCTATGAAACCGGGCCTATTTGAAATCAAAATAATGGATACATGTTGTGTTTGTGGTAAACAGCCACGGATCAGGAGCAGGCTGCAAACACGTCCTGTGTGAAAGCACATGGACTGCATACTTCATCAGATTGATTGAATTATACAGGATTTAAATAAACCAAATTCATATTTATGCATGTGAATGACTTCATTTCTAAATATTACAATAAATACATGTAATATTCCTCTCTATCCAATGTTCCAGTATCACACATGCACTGATAATTGACCCTTGACCCCTGTAATACAGTGAAGTGTTGTCCTCTACAGGTGACCATCAGAATCACAGCAGGTTTCTGTGCTTCATCATATGCTAGAAACCCCGAAGTTGTAGGTTTGAACAAACATGTACTGTTAACTGAATGACCAAGTCACTGAATGAAATTATCCACACAGATGTGAGCTGCATACATGTTCATCAGTTTAAACAGTTTAAACATTTATAACAACATTAGTTCATCAGTGAGAACAGCACAGACAGCCAAGGGAGTATCGTTTTTTATGTTTCATTGCTTTCTGTTTAAGTGTTGACGATTAACACATGACAATACATGCATATCTCCAGTGTTGGGCAGTAGTGTAACTACAAGTAGTGACGCTAGTAGTTTAACTACATTTCTCAGTAGCGTGATGGTAGCGTCACTGCTTTCTGAATCAAATAGCTTTTCGGTAGCTAAGCTCTATTTTTGATCAAGTAGCGCGGTAGCGTCAACAAAAGCTAACGTTACATTTTCCAAAGAAAGCAGTCTGAAACTCAAGCTCAAATCAGAAATATAACAGCTACAGATCACTGATCCTGGATCAGTAAGTGACGCCTCCGTCACTAAAGCTCGTAACGCCATTGGCTCCTCAAACTGTCAGTCAAACCTCATTATTCCTCCCGCCTCTCTCGTCACTGAAGTGCGGCGCGCAGTTTGTTTGCTTCTCTGAAGGTAAATAAAGAACTGTTGATTGAATAAGTGCAGCGGTTTCTTTACTCAAAAAACACTATTTATAAAGGCTAATGTTTTTTTGTTGTTGGTTGTTTGTTTTTGTTTTTTTTGTATTTGAGGAGCGGAGAAGAGTTTCTCTAGCATTTGTTGTCGAGTCACAGCCAAATAGCTCGTGCGATGCGCTGAATCTTTCATTTCATTTGGGAAACTGGGGAAAACGGGACACGAGTCACGAAAAAAAAAAAAAAAACATTCGCTGGTCAAAAGCTTCGTATTTGAACTTGATTTTGGTGAAATGTTTATATTAATATCCTAATATCTAATGACACATGCAACGATGCAAATAAACATAGCCTATCTGTAATCCTAAACATCTATATGGTAACACTATACAATACGATTTCATTCAAATACATTTGTTACAGTATTTATTAATTTTTGTTAATGTTAGTAAATGAAAATACAGTCGTTCATTGGTAGTTCATGTTCACAGTGCATTAACAAATGTTAACAAACATCTTTTGATTTTAATAATGTGTTGAAATTAACATTAAGATAAATGCTGCAGAAGTATTGTTCATTCTTAGTTCATGTTAACTACACTAGTTAACTAATGTTAACTACTGAACCTTACTGTATGGTTTTTCATATAGTGCATATTTTTTAAATTGTTTGATGTATGTCACACTAAATTCATTTAAGACACTGAAAATAATTATTTATTATTACTACACAATGTAATTTAAACTATAGAAAATATAGAAATATGAACTGGAATGAAATTATTTTTAGAATGAATTTGACTAATGAATCTGTACTACTGAAGAAATAACACTGGCCGACACTTCTTGTAGAAATAAATGTATATATACATATACACACTACCAGTCAAACGTTTTTGAACAGTAAGATTTTTAATGTTTTTTTAAAGAAGTCTCACCAAACCTGTATTTATTTGATCCAAAGTACAGTATATTTTTACTGTTTGAAATAACTGTTTTCTATTTGAATATATATTAAAGCTGTATTTTCAGCATCATTACTCCAGTCTTCAGTGTCACACGATCCTTCAGAAATCATTCTAACATGCTGATTTACTGCTCAAAAGACATTTATTATTATTATGATGATTAAAACAGCAGAGTATAATTTTCAGGTTTCTTTGATGACTAGAAAGTTCAGAAGAATAGCATTTATTTGAAATATAATTTATGTAACTTTATAAATGTCTTTATCATCACTTTTGATCAATTTAAAGCATCCTTGCTAAATAACATTATTAATTTCTATAATTTAGCATCAAATGAATGCAGACTTGGTGAGCAGAAGAGACTTCTTTAAAAAATATATTAAAAATCTTACTGAAAAAAAAAGCTTTGTTTGTTTGTTCGCAGCGCGCGCTCTGGATGTGACTGGAGTGCACGAGTACCGAAAGACTTAAAAAGACGTGCAAATAATACATTTCTGTGACGATGCAACAATGACCGATTAGGCAATTGACAATTCTGTCAACTGTACCAAAACGCGGGCTAAAGTCTTGTATCGCAGCGTGCAGCAGCACTAGATGCGCCGATGTGAAGAGAAGGTCAAAGAGAGAAGACGCGGTACAGCTGAATCACTCACGCTGTGTTCAAATGACTGGTTGTGTGGATTTATTTACTCATCTAACCTACACGCTATATTGAATACATGTTTTGCAGGAATTTCCCTCGTTTTAAAGTTGAAAGCTGCGGGAATATATGCGCAATCCCACACCGATATTCAGGACCTGATTAAGCATAATTCTACTGTACATAGAATTGTGAAACATGACTTTTCCAAAACTTTCTGGGTTTATGTATTTTTCCAAAACTTTACAGGCCTGGAAATTGCTGTTTTAAAATTCTATGATTTTTCCAGGTTTTTCATGACCGTATATGAACCCTGAATGTGACGATCGGGTGCGGTTATCAAAATCAGACAAAAATATAGGTGCGGGTGGTTGGCCATCTTTTCCAGGTACTGTTTTCTTGCGAACAGTAGAAGTTTGTCTCTGTATAGTACATTTTGTTCTTTTAATCGACTTTTCAACATTGTTTTTCGTGTGGTTGTTGTAAGTCTTGTCCGATGTGGCCTCACAATATGGCGGCGCCCTCTTGTTTACGTCCCAGAATGCACTGCACAGTGACGTCGGTTGCCAAGCTCTATAACAATTTTTTTTGTTCCCATTAGTGTAACCCACTATTGCTAGGGCTAAGCATTTGGTGTAGAAAAGGAACCACAAATTTCACAGTGAGTATTTAACAGTAGTGCTTATTGGATATATGTTTATTCCATACTATTAGCTCTTAGATGTAATTTGTGAGGAGTTGCTTTATTGAGTGTTGTCATGAGACATGGCTTGGTGTAATGTAGGCTGCTAATTCTAATGTAGAATTAGTATTGACTGCTATTTTATAATTGTGTGTTTTTTTTTTTTTACAGAGTACAGAGCCATTGAAGAACCACACAACTGTAATGAAAATGGAAATTCTTGAAATAGTAAGCAGCAGCAGTTGCACTTCAAGGGCTCTGTCAAGTGTGCTGAATGTCTCTGTTGTCCTGGAAGAGGAGCTGGTGCTTCACAACTTAGGAGACTTTTTAAATGCATTTATTGTACTTTTTTGGATTATTGTATGCACTCAACATGGAGTACAACAAGGACTTAAAGGGATAGTTTACCCCACCTAGGGGGGTCTCTAGGTGGTATTCTCCTCTATAGCCAGTATGAGGGGAGAAGAAGTGAGTATTATCCAAGGAAATGAAACTGCAGATAAAGAAGCAAAAGAGGCAGTTAAAAACAACAACATTGATTTAATTGTTAATCTAAGTAAGAGTGAAATCAAGAGTATTATTAAAAAAAAGACTGAAGGAAAGGTGGCAAAAACAATGGGATAAGGAGAAAAAAGGTCGATGGTTTTACAGAATTCAAAGGAAAGTGGGAGAGATGAGAAGTGCAGGGAAAAACAGGAGAGAGGAAATAGTAATATTGGACACACAAGATTAAATGGTACACTTTATAAAATGGGTAAACATGATACAGGAAGGTGTGAATTTTGTGGGCAGGAAGAATCAGTGGAACATGTTATTTTGTATTGTCAGAAATATGAAACTGAAAGACAGATTTTAAAGGAAAATTTAGAAAAAATAAAAGTGCGATTTAAACAAAATAACTCGGGAATGAATTCTATTGTTTTATTTTTCGGTACCTTAAAATAAATTTGTGGGAGAGAATATAAAAAATAAAAGTTAAATAAATAGATAAAAAATAAAATAAAAAGGGGAAGTTAGTCATTTTGATCCACACTCCATACCAGTTGGTGGCGGAAATACACAATTTTGTTGTTTGTCAACCGCCAATAAATTTCAAGAAGAAGAAGAAGTGAGTATTGTTTGGGGAAGGGGAAGCATGGTTCTATACCCTGAGGACAGCGGCATCAAGGCCTTGCTTCATCATTTTGTTGTCTGGATCATTCACGGGACATTTCTTTAACTAATCTGCATTGCTTCAGCTGGTACGACTCTAAGCTCCTGGCAGCTGGAATTACTCTACAGAGGACAATGGTCGGTTAATGCTTTTCTTCTTTAACTTCATTACCAAACGGTGTCAGAAGTATATTTGTGTTTTTGGGGTTTATGTACTTTCACCTTTAAGTAAAAGTTTGGCCAGCGAGTCCCTCCCTCAAATGTATTTGTAGCTTGCCTCACAAGGTGGTTCTTAGTGGGACGGTTACAACTGTGTGAAGTAACCTCCCCGTTCCTTGCACTTGATGGTGTTTTTGACATTTTTAATATGTGAATGTATTTGATGTTTAATGTTTAAATAGTTAAGATGCATTTCATGAGCTCATTGTACCTTTTGTGAGAATGGTAATATTCAGTGACATTAACCTAAACACTGGCTGAAGTAACCTCAGATAAATTATTATCATTATTAATAAAATTATTATTATTTTATGGTGTTTGACATCTTTTGCATGTATCAATGTATATGGTGCAATTCATCAGCTGTGTATCTTATGATAATTAAAATGCATGATTGTGTAAGGTATACTGTGTAGAAAATGTCAGTGTATTTAGAATTTAAAGGTATTTTCACAATATTGTTGTATATTTCATTAAAAGTGTTCAAATGTGGCAGTGTTTAGTGTATTATTTAATAAATTTTTCATTTTATTTTGGGACAACAGGGAATAAACAATTCAGTAAGTTTGCTTTAGCACTATACATTTACCAATATACAATACAATAACTTGGTTTAGACTCCTTTTTTCTCAGTTGACTCAACATTATTTCTCATCGAGCCAATGTTAACAGACTGTTGCCACAACTGATAAAAGTCAGTTATCAGAAATCCAATTGGGCCAAAGGAAAAATTTAGATGTAATGAGTCACTAGAAAACTTTGTGTTTCACTTTATTTTGATGGTCCCTTTAACACATTCTATTGACTGCAAGTAATGTTGCACCTACATTTCTCCTGACTCTCATTAGAGTGTTAGTAGTGTATTAGTTGACTGGTAGGGTTAGGGTTAGATTAAGTTGGCACGTTCTTGCAAAGTTACTTATAGTCAGTAGAATATCTGTTGGGAGACCAACACAATAAGGAGTTAGTAGATATGAAGCAGACAGTCTACTAATACTCTTATGAGAGTTTGTTGACATGTAGTTGCAACATTACTTGGTGTCAACAGAATGTTCAAAAGGGACCATCAACATAAAGTGTTACCAAATTTAGAGTTGGGGAGGTCTGAAATGTTTTACAGTGTACAAAATGGAAAATAAGAGTGGTAAGATAAAAAAACATGGGAGCGTGCATAAAAAACAAAACAAAACAAAAAAACCCACCCAATGTTTCACAAGGATGCAACAACTGCACATGCAAGAGTCTGATTGGGAAAATTTTTTGTTTGTTTGTTTTTTACATTTCCTGAAAGCGGTAGTGGTTTTGGTTTTCCACCCAACAGCAACGATATGTAAACTTCTTGTTTTATCATCACCAACAACATAAAGCTACCTATGACCCTGTGTGCCTACCTGACTTAAGCTCAAGTTTCTCATTAAATAGGAGTACTACTTTTAATATAATATCCAGTTTTAATATGCCATTTGAAGCAATGTATGTTTGTGCAATTTAGCTATATTTCAGTGTTTAGTGGTGTACTGTGGGATTTTGGTGGCTAAAAAAAGGTTGGGAAACACTGTAACTATAATAATAATTTGTTACACGTGTATACACTCATCCAAGTGTGTGTGCACGGCTTGGGTTAAATGCAGAGCACAAATTCTGAGTATAGGTCACCATACTTGGCCACACCTCACTTCACTTTCACTTTCACTTTCACTGTTTATGTTTATATAGTCCTTTTCTAGGCACTCAAAGTGCTTTACATTGTTAGAGGGGATTTCCACATTCATCACCAGGTGTGAAAACAACACCTCCACACAGTTGTTTTTATTCTTGCTGACTCAGTGCAGAAGAGGCGTCACGTCTGTGTATTGGTGTGTTTAAACCTCAGACACAACAGCAGAGATCTCAGAGCTGCAGTGAAGGTTTTAGTTGCAGCTCATCACAAGGTAATGACACACAATCTTTAGTTGTGTTGTAGATTAAAGCGTTTTATTATTAATTCTGGATATATTCATCAGTTATATCTCCATTTTTATCAACAGATAATGAAAGAAAATTTAAGACAAATTCATTCATGGCAGAAGATCAGTGGAGCATCACAAACTGCAGAAGAATTAAACAGAGAGAAAAATGGCAAAGAAAGAGGATGAGAGACAATCTGATGAACCAGGAGAGAAAAAGAGTCTGGAACGAGTCAGACGGAACAGTATTAACAGTGGAAGACCAAACTGTGAGTATTCATGATATTAAATAAAACACTGTAACATGTACTTTATTGCTATGCATTTTCATCTTCTCTGGAGTATGAATGTAAAATCAATCCCAAAACTTTACTATTTATCTACACAATAAAAACTATGAGGATAATCAGATATGTCTGTGTGTTTTTTTGTTTGTTTTTTCATGTCTAGTTTCTGAAGATTCAGACAGTTTTATTCTGAGTGACTCTCAGATGAGGTGAGATTCTCACTGATCATAAACACACTCAGTTCTGTTACGCTGACAGTGTGTGTATGTTCTGTATAATGACAGTTACTGCATGTGTTATAGTTCTGAGAGTGTTTTCTCTTCAGACAGGAGCAGCTCCTTTCACAGCACCTGCAGAATATACTTTATATTCAGTCTCTGATCAAATACTGTATATTTTACATTGTTTGTTGTATTTTAGTGTCATTCTATATTCAGAATATTATAGATCTATATAATCAACCAATATAAACTAATATAAACTTCATTAACATCATTGTAAACAATATGTATATATTCTTTTTAAGTTAATATTATTTTTGAAATTTACGAGCAG
The DNA here is from genome assembly GCF_012432095.1 of Onychostoma macrolepis. Lineage (NCBI taxonomy): Eukaryota > Metazoa > Chordata > Actinopteri > Cypriniformes > Cyprinidae > Onychostoma > Onychostoma macrolepis. The sequence continues at coordinate 30,066,651 of NC_081175.1, forward strand.
TCTCTCAGTGTTTTACTGTATGATGCTGTACATAACACAAACAATAATTATTTCTGTACATGTTTCTAAAACTATTACATTTCATAGAGACAAAAATATGTATATGTTTGTTAACAAAATATGTATATTGTATTAAACAAATTTTGTAAGTTTACTGCAGATTTACTGCAGTAAATCTGAACAACTCCATACTTATAAAAAGTATTTAGTTTGTTGCATTGTCTCTTTAATGGTCAAAGACGAGTGAGAGGGAGAAATGATTCGTCCCTTTTGATTCGTCACATGACTAATGAGCATTTTGTAAAAATGAGTGGTTCTGAGTCACTGAGGATTCACTCAGTGAAGTCCAGGGTTTTCCTCTGACATACCAGCCTTAAATTATGTCATGTATGATCGCAGAGAATTTCCAGAAGAACAGAACAGAAGACCAAATGAAATGCTGGGTCATAAAATTATATTATATTTGAGCAGGACTGACCATAAAACACTCCATAATATAAGAAGCAGAGAGAGAGATTTACAGACAGACAGACATGTCACAGCATCGCTCTCTATTGGAGATCTTTAGCATTATAGCAGATCAATATCTGAGAGAAGATCACACGAACATCTGCTTCAGCAGAGTCTTTCAGTGAGTACAAAATTTGAATGGCTATATATGAATATATATATGAAACCCTGGGCCCCTAAATCCTGCCCTGACTGACAAACACTGTTTCTGACAAACACCTGCTCTTCACTGAGAAGGAAAGACTGTTAGTTTCATATGAAACAAAGATTGCTAAAGTCAGATTGGACTATAATAGACCTACCACTATCAGTGCTCAAGTCATCTTTACCCTGCTGTAATTTGTAAATTGTCATTTTGACTTCTTTTTACAAACTAGTGATAAAAACTCAAAAAATATTGACAAAAACAAAAAATTACGCCGGGGAAATTTCTGAAATTCAGTTGATTTGACAGGGAATTACCCTATAAGGATTTTATTTCCAGTTATTCTTTCTGTTCAACAGCCAAAACAAAGAGATACAATTGATCAACATTATTTGGAACCAAATTCTGAAGATTTAGTTAATTTGATACTTCAAAACATCACTTGCATGAAATAGAATTTAAGACACTATGAATAAAATAAACATGAGTAATAGTGTTTTATATTTGTTGTAATACACAGTAGTTTGACAGTTTTCTGCTCCAGTGTGCCGTGGAAAGTCAAACTAACTTTACTTACCATATTCTACTCTTAACCACAGAAGAGCCTGAGCCGTTTTCAGCCGTTTGAAGAGCCTGAACAGAAACATCTTGTTATTTTCACACCTCATTTTGCACTTTCACTTGTCAGATCCACCCTAAATAACACAGTCATTTCTGATGAGACGCATCTCGTGGGTGTCTGCTTGAAAACACAGAGGCCCAGAGCAGTTCTGTCTTATACTGTATATACATGTATATATCTGCTTTTGAACTGAAAATCCTAAGGTGTTTGTTTACTATCACTATCTCTAGTCCAGTCTTTAAACGGTGGCATGCATCTCAGAGAAATTGACTAAAACAGATGAAAATGAAATGCTGGGTCACAGATATCATAAGCTCTGATGAGTGCATAAACTCATAAAATGAGAGAAGTTGAGTGAAATCTGGAAACACACACCGTGTGTCATATACAGTGTTGTGTCGCCCTCTACTGGAGATCATCAGTATTACAGAGAAAATCACATGATCATCTACATCAGGTAAAGTTCAGAATCTGAATTCTCATCAACATCAAAAGGTCCAAAATGATTGTTAGTACAAAACAAAATTCGTATAACTTATATAACGATTCAACTTCATATAATTTTTTTTAAACTTTATATAATTAGCATTTACTCTCTGAACTGTTACATGCATTTTTTAAACACCTAAATGCCCAGTAGCCTATATGACATTCATAATATCACGCTGAATGACTGTATGAGTATATCTGTTTATAAATGCAGTGGCTCGGCTTTCTCTCTAGATTAGTTTATCAATCTTTAAACTGAAATTTTGACAAAGAAAAACATTCCTTAATGCATTTTATTTGAAAAACAACGACGTGTAAAAAAAATAAATAAATAAAAGAACTAAAAGTGTAACTCCAGGATGCATTGTAGTTATTAGTATGTTTATTTCAGTTTTCATTCCAGTGCTGTTACAGTAAATGTTCCAAAGAAATGTAAAACCTTCATTTAAAAAAAATAAAAAAATAAATATAAAAATAAGCTGTTAGATAAATACAGAGAAGAGAGGTATCATTTGAAATGCTGAATAAAGATGCTGTCAGGAGCTGGAGAGTACCACGGTCTTTAATGATCTGTGCTTTTCAAGACAGAAACAAGATCAATTAATAAAGTCACACATGCTGTTCAGCTTCATTTCATCGGTTCATAATCTTACATCATGTCTGATGTTCTGTGATTGATGAGAGCAGCTCTTCACAGGTGTGTGTGGATCAGAGACTGGGAATAAAACACATCTGTTCATCATTTAGATACAGGGGATGAACTGATGCTGAAGATCAGGAGCATAAACAGACAGTACAACTTAAAAAGGTATGAAAGTAATATTCTGCTTACAAACTGGTCTTATATCACTGTAGCTGCTACATCTGACAATCTTCACAAGCTCCATGTTTTCACTGGTTTGCGTCTTCATCTCTCTCTCAACATCTCTTTGTGTGTTTTCTCCTACTTTCCATCTAATTTAAACAATAAAAGTGAAAAAGAAAAACAATCAATATTAATCTTCTCCCCGAGATGACAACATAACAGCAGTCTAATATCTGAGTATGTTAACTGAGAGTTTGGTTTAGAGAGCAATGCTTAGCTGAATGTGATCTGGTCTCAGACTCTCTCTGCTACATTAGTATGTAACTGTGACACAAGCAATCAAAGCATAATTCATATCCTAATTAATTACGACCAGTGTTGGGGAAAGTTACTTTTAAATGTAATGCATTACAATATTGCGTTTCTCCTAAAAAGTAACTAATTACCGTATTGTCACGATGTTTTTTTCTTGGAAATGCATCTGAAAAAACGCGGTCGTCTTATATTCAGGGTCTAGACTTTGACATGTCAGTAATACACCCACAACAATAGGTGGCGCCAACAACACATATAACGAGTGTGTCATGAAATATGTAATGTGTGCTGTAAAGTCGTGACTGTCATGTTAGCCTGATGGGACCAAACTTCCTCTGTAAGTGATTTTAAAATATAAGACAGTACCCAGATTTGAAGACTACAATAAGATTTCACTTCTACTGTTAATAAAATTTTGGTAGGCTACTATGAGATGGATAGCCTAAATGTTATATAATTCAGATGGGCTACCTGTTATTTCAGTGGTATATCAAAAAGTCTATATTTTTCAATGTCATTGTTGGTACATTTTACCAGTATTTACCATACTTTCAAAACAAAAATTAAAATAGGAAAAATATGCAATTTGAAAATAATTTAAGAAAAAAATGTGTTTTACAGAGAGAAAAACAAACAAACAAAAAACAAGATTTGGTTTTCAAAAAGCCTTTTTCCAAAAGGTACATCTGGAAAAAGGGGGTCGTCTTATATTCAGGACAATACGGTACATTACTTAGTTACTTTTTATGGAAAGTAATGCGTCATGTTACTTTTGAGTTACTTTTTAAATCTGGGCAGGGCTTGCTTGTTTGTTTTTAATACAAAAAGACAACACTGATTACGACATATCTTAATAATGTCTTATATCTTAAGTTAAAACAAGCTTTTGAGTAATTGTTTTGCTAAAAGCCTTTACTGTGAGTTATTGAGATAAACGCTTTGAGAGAACTGTGACAGTCTCCCAATCTCAACTACAGTATAATACACAGCAGCTGATAGACGAGGCTGAAACCCCGATCGGCTGCATTTGTAGCAGCACCAGCACAGAAAGAATGTCTTTGTGTAGAGATGAGGTGAACAATAAAATAAACCTTGTCCTATACGCTTGCAGAGGGATACGAATACTTTTATCTGATAACACTTCACCACCTATTGGCAGTTTCTGAGTCATATAAATCGTTTAACATTTCTATATTCAAAACTTTACATTTAAAACATTATTTTCATAACATTGTTATTATGAAATGCATTAAATGCCACCGCTGAGTCTTGTTAAAACATCTGTAAATATTCCTTAATGCCTCGTTTGTGTCCTTCTGTGCCATCCAAAGATGAATTGATGCTGATTTCATTTGACTGGTAACTTATTTATTGTTTAATTAAAATTTGATAATATGAAGTTTATAAATCAATTTTTTTTTTAGCGCAAAAGATGACATGCATTTAATAAAGTTAGAAAAATGTCATTACAAAGGTTAAAAAAATAATAATAATAACTTTTAGGAGTCAAATATTGCCTTATAATGGGAAGGTTGATTTCTGTCATTGATCAGAATGTGTTCCTTAAAAAATAAATAAATAAATAAGTAGGAGCACAAGTGCTCCTGAAAAGAAATCTAAGCGTAGAGTCCTTGAGAACGAAATGTTACATTTTAAAAACTAACTGCAAACGTTTATGCAAAGTGTAAACTATTAATTATAATCTACAAATCATGCAATACTGTACCACTAAATAAGTGTTTTTGAGGGCTTAGCTAATCAGGCTCATTTTTTATTAAATCATTCTTTCATTTCACTAATCAATCTTTTTTATATATATAATTATTATATTTTTTTATTAAACACAAGTTGTCATTAATGATGCTTACATTATGAAATAAGTTTAATGTTATTATAGATTATAAAGGATTTTATAATTAAATACATCTGAAAGGTCGTCTAAAATTACCATTATTATACACACACACACATTAAAATTGATATTAATTACATGCCATGTGTATATGTTTTCATAATATTGTTCCCTATTGAGTTTGTAAATTTATATTGTTCAATTTAAAAAAAAAAGTAAAAGAATGTCAGGCTACTTACTCAATCCATGTGTCAAGCAATGATTGATCAGAGTCTTGAATGGTGTAGCATGTGTCTTCCTGGCAAAATGAAACTGACTGCTTCGTACTCTGTTCAAAAAATAGCGCGAACTCCTTGCAGGTTTCAAGAGTTATTTGCTTCTTGATCAAAATAAATCATAATACGAATAAATATTTACATGTGTAATTTTGTGCATGTTCAAGTAATAATCCCCAGACAACAAGCACTTCAAATTATTTCTATAATATATGCCTACAGGCAGGGGCGGAGTTATCCGAGCTTGGCCACCCCACTCAAAACTGCAGTTTTTGAACCTTTTTTCTTAACAAGAAATGCATTCAAGAGGCGGAACCGCCATAGAAAAAAAATAATCTCTTTACAACCACATCAAACGAGCGCGGAAAAGGTGTAGCAGTAGTCAAATGAGCTTCAGTAGAGCAACAGTGAACTGCGATCTGATGAGATTTTGTTAAGCTATATGTCAGTAAAAAAAACTTCCCTGTCCTACTGTCAGCCGTTTTACTGTGCTCAGGCCCAGCACACACTCTTCAACTGTAGACGAAGACGAGGCGACCGCTCTACATCACTTTATCATAAATAATGCACATAAGAAACTTTGAGCATACAATGTAGTTCTGTCGTCAGTTAAATCATGAAATTACCAAAAAGGAAATTAAAGCTGCAAACTGTGCATGCATGTATGCATCACATTACAGAACGTCTCTCAAATGCATCATGTAGTAGAGACCGGGGATGATAGTAACACTTTTTGTTTGAGCATCAGTAACTCAGTGGTTGTTTGTGCTAGATCTCTCAAACTTTGATATATCGTAGCCACATTTGTCTACTACAAATAAAACTCTCTTGGACATGTACTGCATAATCACAGATTGTGTGAGATAATGTCAAATACAAACAGTTCCGTTGTTACAACCTACCCCACTACTGGAGTGAGTTGTAACACAGGCTGGAGATGGATGTAACAGTGTGAGGTAATTTGCTGAAATGAGACCCACACTGCCAATTTATGCAAGAACTTTATTGAAAAACAAAAAATAATCAGTTTTGAATAAAGTGAACCATTTAAAGTGACAAAAAAACAATATGTTGTATTCCTTTTAAATTTAGCACAAAAACAATTGCTGTGTGTGTTTGTGTGTGTGTGTGTGTGTGTACTGTGTTCCTGTCACATAAGGGTTCAGTCACCTGCTGTGTTGCCATCTACCTATTTTTATGTGAATTTTGGAATGCTGGATGGAAATGCCAAGATGCGCAAAAATTCTAAAAATGTGCACAAAAAAAGGTATGTGCTCATTTGAGGAGGATAGTGTTTTTGTCCAATAAAATGTTATGCGCATAAACTATGATGGAAACACATTTTACATAAATCCCTTGATGTGCAACAAAAACCTCACATGACTTTACCTCAATAGAGGATGTGATTGGATAACTGGGTAACACTTTATAATAAGGTGTCATTTGTTAACATTAGTTAATGTATTAACTAACATGAACAAACAATGAACAATGCATTTATTACACTATTTATTCATCTTTGTTAATGTTAATGAAAATACAATTATTCATTGTTTATTCATGTTAGTTCACAGTGCATTAATTAATGTTAACAAACGCAACTTGTGATTTTAATAATGATTTTAAGAAATTAACATTCACTAAGATTAATAAATACTGTAGAAGTATTGTTCATTCTTAGTTCATGTTTACTAATGTTGTTAACTAATGTTAACTAATGAACCTTGTAAAGTGTTACCAATAACTGGACTCATTGTAATCATTAAGAGTTGGTTGTAACATTTTTAATGAACTGTTACAACAACTATCCCCACCCCAAACAGCCATAACACAGCTAACTGTTTTAGCATGTAGGGTTTAAGTTATGCAAAGTATCAAATTAGGCAAAAAAATCAGTTTTTTGGTCATAAAATCTACAATGTTGCTTACATTCACATGCCACTTCTTCTGTAACATGTAACACTCCATTCACAAAAAAATGTGAATGGAGTGTATGATATTGATGACATGACCACAGCTCTTTTCTGACTTGTCAAACTGACCGTGTTACAACTAACCCCGTATTACAACACTCCCCGGTCTCCCCTACTAAATTATTCAGCAAATCGAGAACACAATATAAGGCGCAAGCTGATGTTTTTTTTTTTTTTTAAATTTAATGCACAAGTAAATGTGAACAAAGTGCACTTATACTGGAAAATATGCACTATTTGTATTTATTTATTTATTTTTTATTTGTAAAGTGCAAACAAAAATGAAACCATTTAAATGCAAAAAAAAAAAAAAATGTATGTGTATACAAATATCTCATTTACAATTTAGTAGAAATTAATTGTATTCAGTTGTGTTTTAGGCACTAAAACAGTCCAATACTTTATAGGCAGACATTTTATATTGAAATAATGAAGATTTCTGTGCCACCCCAGACTGGTTGCTGGCCCCTTCCTGGCCACCCCTATAAACATACACAGGAGCCTGCCTTGCCTATGAACTCATAAGTTTAGGAATGCAAAAGCTTACATGAATAAGGCTGAATAAGCATATTCATAAAAACTGCTACAGGGTCATTGCACTTCAGCTATATCTGATCAAATACACATTTTCATTTTTTTGCTTGGGTTGAACACATCATTTTTTGCTTGGTTTGAGCAGCAGCTACACTATTTTTTCTCTATTTGCTTCTCTGTTTCTGCCACGGGATTGGCATCCCAAGGCAACTAGGAATTACACAAGCTTCAGTCTGGATCCAGGCCTTACAAATGTCTGAGATGACCGAACACCTGAGAAGAGATGTTGCCAACCCCTCAGAAGACCTCAGATGATGCCAACCCTCAGACAACATACAGAACTAGCAATTTGCTATAATTTTAATTTCAACATATTACTTGAATTGTTACCGACATCTGGTGAAAATTTCATGTCAACAGCACCTTTAGAATTATGTTTACTGAGAAAAATGGTGACGTGTTCAATACTTATTTTACCCACTGTAGATGTATGTATACACACACACACACACACACACACACACACACACACACACACACACAGTCATTGCCAAAAATATTGGCACCCTTGGTAAATATGATCAAAGAAGGCTGTGAAAATGTACCTGCATTATTAATCCTTTTGATCTTTTTTTTTTAAATCACAAAAATCTAACCTTTCATTGGATAATAAAATTTTTTAAATGTTTTTAAAAATTAAAACAATTAAAAATGTTATATTCCCATTTGTATTCACAATTTTGAGCACTCCAGGGTGATTATGAACATTACATTATCCAGCCATGGCTTCCCGTTTCACAGAAATATAAATAGGAGGGAAAACAAAGCCCAAATTCCCTTAATCATCCATCACAATGAGAAAAACCAAAAAATATATTTTTGATGTGCAGAAAAAGATAATTGAGCTTCACAAATTAGTGAAGTGGCTTTAAGAAAAGAGCTAGAGCAGTGAAAATTCCCATTTCCACCATCAGGGCAATAATTAAGAATTTCCAATCAACAGAAAATGTTAGGAAACTGCCTGGAAGAGGACGTGTGTCTATATCGTCCTAATGCACGGTGAGGAGGAGAGTTTGAGCGGCTAAAGACTCTCCAAGGACCACAGCTGGAGAATTGCAGAAAATAGTTGAGTCTCTGGGTCAGAAAACCTTAAAAAAATAATAATAATGTCAAACAGCACCTACATCAGCACATGTTGTTTGGGAGGGTTTCAAGAAAAATTCTACATACATACACATACATACGTACACAACCCCAATTCCAGAGAAGTTGGGACATTTTGTAAAATGCAATAAAATCAAGAATCTGTGATTTGTTCGTTGTTCATTCTCTTTAGCTTTTATTTCATTGACAATAGTACAAAGAAAAGATTTCCAAAGTTTTCACTGACCAACATAAATGTATGGACAAATTTTGATGGCTGCAACACACTCCAAAAAAGTTGGGACAGAGGCATGTTTAACACTGTCACATCAACCTTCCTTTTAATTACCATGTTTCCTTGTTTGAGAAGTTTTGCAAGCAAAATGTTTGTCCAGTCTCTCTTGAAACATTGAAACAAGACTTCAGATGCTCAGCAGTCTGTGATCGCCATTGTATGATTCTCCTTTTCATGACTGGTCATTCATTTTCAATAGGAGACGGACATGGACTGCAGGCAGGCCAGTCTTACACATTTACTCTGTGTCTACGAAACCACACCGTTGTAGCACATGGAGAATGAGAGCTGGCATTGTCTTGATATAATAACCATGGACTTCCCATGAAACACATCATCTCGATGGCAGTATATGTCTCTGTACAATCTTAGTATACGCCTCCATGTCAATAGTACCTTCACACATATGCTCTGCTGCAGCCCCATACCATGACAGACGTTTGCTTTTGCTTCTGTCGCTAGTGAAAGTCTGGATGGTCCCTTTGGACTTTAGGACTGAGAACTCGAAATCCATTTTTCCCAGAAACAAGTTGAAATGTGGACTCATCTGAGTACAGCACACATTTTCACTGTGTTTTTGACTATCTGAGATGAGCTCTGACCCAGAGAACCCGGCAGCATCATTGCATATAATTGATGTATAGCTTTCTCCTATAGTAACAGATATTCAAGTTGCATTTCTTGATGCAGCAGAAGGACTGTGGTAATTGACAGTGGTTTTCTGAAGTACTCCTGAGCCCATGTGGCTATATTTAACACTGCAGCATGATGGTTTCTTGTGCAATGCCATCTGAGGGGTCAAAGGTCAAGCACATTCACCTGAGGTTTCCTGCCTTGTCCTACATGTACTGTGATTTCTCTGGATTCCCATTGAATTTTACATTGAGAAATGTGTTTTTTGATTTGTTTAACACTTCTCTCATGAAACATGGCACAAAGTGATGTGCCATAGTCCAGCTTTGCTTGCAAAGACTGAGATGCTCCTTTTATACTCAAACATGATGCCCTGACCTATTACCAGTTAAACTGCTTACTGTTTCAAAACAGTTTAACTTGGATATTCTATAACATTTTCCCTTTTACTTTGCCTCTGTCCCAACTTTTTTGGAGTGTGTTACAGCCGTCAAAAACAAAAATTATACCTCAGAACATCACATCTACATCTACATCAGACTTTAGAAGAGATTTCAATGAAATCAGTAAATGTAGTGAATTCCGGGAGCAATGCACATTTTCAGGTTGAAGGCAGTGAATGAGGATCCTGAGCATCACATCATGAATCATAAACTCACTTTCAGTACAACTACTGGTTTAGCTCGCTAGTTTTAATTAACTGAAATAAGTGAAAAGAAGTATGATGTTTACGAATAAAATATCCATATTTCATTACGAAGATAACATCCAACACAAATCTATGAACATATTGAGGTGAGGTAACCAGTTTACTGCTAACTGGTGAAACACTTAATTAATATGACGAGCTGCAGCTCAAAATACATGGAAACATTGTGCATTATGATGGAGTTTGTAGCTTAATTCACTATATTTGAAATAGTTTGAGCTGCAGTTCAGTTAGTGACAGTTCAAAGGGAAATCAGTTGAAAGCATCCAGAAATCAAATGTGGTATGATATTGTAATATTTACCATTATATAATCAGAGGAGCATAGAAATGTTTATGAAAGTGTCACCCACAATACAATAGCAAAATATATAAATATGTAGTATTTTTATGTCACATTAATCAGTGTCTAGCACACCTTCCTAAGGAAAGGATACGGACCAGAAGACATTGCAATTACTTCATGATATTTAGACAGACTTAAAGAAGTTCCAGATCTATACGCTCTTATTATTTCACTTATTTTGCCTTTAATGTAAATAAACATGTGCAAACAATATACTTGCTCTTGTGAATTTATTTTGATGTTAATTACATTTACTTACAAATTCATCATCATCATGTAACATATGCTATGTTACTATAAAACTCTTAAGACAAACATGTCTTCTAATATCTTCAATTGTTGTGTATACCGAGCTGCAGCGGACACATCTTAAATGACTTCACTTGGACCCATTGTGCGAGCTGTCTCTTTAATACCGCGTGGTTAATAAACAAGTTGCTGCTGATTGGCTGACATTTCTAACCAGGGCTGGACTGGGACAAAAAATCGGCCCTGGCATTTTTTGGTCCTGGTAGCCCACCATACATATATGATATACACTACCATTCAAACGTTTTTGAACAGTAAGAATTTTTTTTTTTTTTTTTTTTTTTTAAAGAAGTCTCTTCTGCTAGCCAAGTCTGCATTTATTTGATCCAAAATACAGCAAAAACAGTAATATTGTGAAATATTTTTACTATTTAAAATAATTCTATTTTAATATATTTTAAAATGTAATTTATTCCTGTGATCAAAGCTGAATTTTCAGCATCATTACTCCAGTCACATGATCGTTCAGAAATCATTCAAATGTTCTTATTTGCTGCTCAAAATACATTTATTATTATTATTATTATTATGTTGAAAACAGCTGAGTATTTTTTTTCAGGTTTATTTGATGAATAGAAAGTTCAGAAGAACAGCATTTATCTGAAATAGAAATATTTTGTAACATTATAAATGTCTTTATCATCATTTCTGATCAATTTAAAGCATCCTTGCTAAATAAAAGTATTAATTTCCATAATTTCTTTCCCAAAAAACAAAAAAACAAAACAAAAATTATACTGACTCCAATCTTTTGAATGATGTATTGTGTAATGCTACAAAAGCTTTTTTATTTCAGATTAATGCTGATCTTTGGATCTTTCTATTCATCAAAGAATCCGTTAATAATAATAAATATTTCTTGAGCAGCAAATCAGCATATTATAATGATTTCTGAAGGATGATGTGACACTGAAGACTGGAGTAATGATGCTGAAAATACAGCTTTGATAACAGGAATAAATTACATTTTAAAATATATTCAAATAGGAAACAGTTATTTTAAATAATAAAAATACTTCACAATATTACTGCTTTTGCTGTATTTTGGATCAAATAAATGCAGGCTTGGTGAGCAGAAGATCATTCTTTAAAAAACCATTCAAAATCTTACTGTTCAATAACTTTTGACTGATAGTGTAGATATGTATCATTGCATCTAGTTGTTATGATAATAATAATAAAAAAAAAAACGTCAGGTCTGACAATATCGTGTCTTTTCGAATTTAAATCTAGATTTATTCGCATTGGCCCATAGAAACCTCTATGAACACACTTGACATGACTTGGCCAAAAAAATCGCTGGTGGACAGGGCTGGACTGATAATCGGGCATACCGGACATTTTCCCGGTGGACCGACGCACTGAAGGGGCCGATAGAATTGTTTTTGTTTTTATTTATTTTTGCCAAGGACCATCACTCAGGGACTACGAGCAGCCAGTGGCCCATTGGTTTGTCTCCTGTATTGACAGCGTAAACCACCCAATCACAATGCGCTACAGATGGAGCCATGAAGTGTTTTGCTCCGCCTAAAGAACGATTCACCCCAACTTCTTCCTCGACGGCTTTTCCCACGTTTTCACAGCAGCTTCATCAAGGACAGGCTTGCTCTGCGGTGTAAAGAGCCAGGAGGAGGAGGAGGAGAGGAGGTGAATCAGTGCTTGATCGGGACTCGCACCGGAGTCTGCATCTATCCTGTGCGCGCGACATTAGTGCAGAATATGCATTTTATCAGATATTTTACAAAGTTTGTTCAGAATACAAACAAAAACAGTCATCTCTTTTGGTATGGATACCTGCACATATAGGAATAGAAGGAAATGAAGTGGTGGATCAAATAGCGAAAAAAAAAAAAAAAAAAAACATGAAAACATCCAGACACAGAGTTTAATGATCCAATGAGTAAATTAGAAATAAAAGGGTTAATTAAAAAAACATTCAAAGATATGTGGCAAAGTAAATGGGATGGTGAGAATAAAGGATGACATTTATATAATATTCAAAAAACAGTCAGGAGAATTTTTGGGAATAGAAAGGAAGACGGCATAATGTCTCGCCTTAGAATTGGACACACTGCACTTAATCATTCATTATATAAAACAGGAAAACATGAGTCTGGACTTTGTGTTAAATGTGATCTTCCCGAAACAGTTGAACATTTTTTATGGATATGATAATGAAAGATTACAACTTACAGAAGCACTTCATATAGAAATAAATCAGATCTCACTCCAGAAATTGTTAAATAAAGATGTGACTATAGACATGTTTCTCATATTATTTAAGAATCTGAAAGATACAGAGTTAATAAACAGGATTTAAAAATTACTACTATTAAGTTTAATGTTCTTATTTATTTTATTTATTGTTTGTTTGTTTGTTATTATTGTTATTATTTAGTTTTTCCTTAACATCAATGCTCCACACTCCATCTTAGTACGTGGCGGTAAATGCACCTAAAGCTGGTTTGCCAACCACCATAAAACATCAAAGAAGAAGAAGAAGAAGAAGATGATGATGAAGAAGAAGAAGAAGATAACGTCATAGGTCACATGACAACGTCAACATGGCGGATCGCATTCATACTCAGCGAGATTTGGCTGTAGAGTACATACTCTTTTATCGCTCGTTAAGTACTTACTTATTGAAATTAAGTACCTACTCATTGAGTATGTGGTTTCACAGCAGCCATTGAATGCTCACTGGGTCAGCAGGAGAAGTATGTGAGAGAGAAACTGCGTAACGTTAGGTGGGTTTCGGGAGAAATTACTCATGGGGAAAGTTCGCATAAACAGGCACGTCACTGCCACTAATAGCATGAACATCACTGACAGAGAAACATTCACCAGAGGTTTCAGTGTGCAGATATTTCTGAGAGAAAGAAGAAAAAAAATGGCAAAAAGAGAGGATGAGATACAATCTGACGAGTCAAAACAGAAAAAGCTGCGGAGAGAAGTCAGATGGAACAGCATTAATAGCGGCAGACCAAACTGTGAGTGTTTATGATAAAATCTTCATCTTGTCTGGTGTCTGAATGTGTCAAATCAATCCTGAACTGTCATTTCATCTGCTTTATAAACTGAATATGAATATAATCAGACGCTTGTGTTTGTGATTTCTAGTTTCTCATGACACAAACACACCTGAAGAGATTCATTCTGATGTTTCAGATGGACTCACAGACCAGGTAAAATATTATATATCATATACAGAGAATAAAACTCAAACTGTAGAAATGATGCAGCGAACTATAACATCAACAGCTGTGTGTTATAAATACTGAGTGTTTTCTCTCTTTAGAAAGCTGTTGTTCCTTCTGTCTAACTAACAGAATATTATCAAATTCAGACACTTATTGAGCTGTATGTCTTTTATTATTAGTTTACTAGTTAAGATATTGTGCAACCATACTGTATGGTTTTTCATATAGTGCATATTTTTTTTAATTGTTTGCTGTATGTCACACTAAATTCATTTAAGACACTGAAAATAATTATTTATTATTACTACACAATGTAATTTAAACTATAGAAAATATAGAAATATGAACTGGAATGAAATTATTTTTAGAATGAATTTGACTAATGAATCTGTACTACTGAAGAAATAACACTGACCGACACTTCTTGTAGAAATAAATATGATTTATACACACACACACACACACACTACCAGTCAAAAGTTTTTGAACAGTAAGATTTTTTATGTTTTTTTAAATAAGTCTCTTCTGCTCACCAAACCTGTATTTATTTGATCCAGAGTACAGCAAAAACTTAGTAAATATTTTTACTGTTTGAAATAACTGTTTTCTATTTGAATATATATTAAAGCTGTATTTTCAGCATCATTACTCCAGTCTTCAGTGTCACACGATCCTTCAGAAATCATTCTAATATGCTGATTTACTGCTCAAAAGACATTTATTATTATGATGATGATGAAAACAGCAGAGTATAATTTTCAGGTTTCTTCGATGACTAGACAGTTCAGAAGAACAGCATTTATCTGAAATATAATTTATGTAACTTTATAAATGTCTTTATCACTTTTGATCAATTTAAAGCATCCTTGCTAAATAAAATTATTAATTTCTATAATTTAGCATCAAATGAATGCAGGCTTGGTGAGCAGAAGAGACTTCTTTAAAAAATATATTAAAAATCTTACTGTCCATAAACTTTTGACTAGTAGTGTAATTATATAATTATATATAGTCAAATATGTAATTAAATATTATTTACCATTTGTGTTTAGTTTCATGTTGTCTCTTTCTATAACCTATAATAAGTTCAGTGAGGGAAAGAAGTGTTTTGTTCGTAATTTGAGGAGCATACAATCACACACTTTCACTTCTGCAGGGGTCTAATGTTTCTGGACGAGATCAGACATGAGCTCCTCAGAAACAACAAGCTGCTGTTGAACCTCTTTTATTGTAGATGACTTCTAGATTTGTTTATTTTTATTTTTTTAACTTTATTATATAAAAACACTTAAAATAAATGGTATTGTACGTATTGTATGCATACATAACACAATAATCTGCTGTATTTCTTATGTATTGTTTTACTTTAATGCAAATTGTTAATCCAGAGCTTTTTTTTTCCATGATTGAAATGACCTTTCTCACAGACATTGTTAACTTTGTACAGTTATAGTTATGAAATAAAAAAAATAATAAAAAAGGCATTTGATTTGACTTCTGCGCAGCTTGTATAAAGAGTTGAATTTACTGAAGATGTCAAAACATCAGACTTTAAAAAAAGGTTTATTTATATAAAACTACAAATTAAGTGACGCTCAGAAATAACTTTATAATTTGATCAGTCTCAAGATTCAAACAATTGGTTATCAAACAATAAAGGGATGATTCATCTGAAAGTATTATGATCTACCTCTAATTTAGGCTGATTTTAATAAATAGCATTATTAAAAAAAATAATAATAATATTAAATTAATAAGAACCAAATGACTAAACTGAGTATAAAAACTCTAAAGTAAAACATTCAGATTACCTACAGTAATGAGAATATGAAGGTAAAATATAATTATCATGGTATTAGTACATTAGCACCACCTACTGCTGAACACATACAAACATTTTGCCATTTTATTATGATTAATAATAATCCTAATTTAAAATGAATGAATTGAATTAATTACGTAATTACAAGAGAGGTTTTGTTGGTGCTATATCCTAATGTCATTCTGTTACGGAATGATCAGAGCATGAGACGTTCGGATCCATCTGCAGGCTTTTATTAGACAGAGACGTGGTCATAACAGACATGGTGCAAACAGGTATATTGAGGGCAAGGTAAGAGAATAATCCAAAACGGGTTTGGTCGGTCGATGGCTAACAATATCCAGTGTGCTTGACAAAAGGGGTAATCCGTAAACAAGAGCAATAGTCCGGGCTGGGGAAAACAGTATCCAAAACAGGGCCAGGCACATGGGTAATCCAAGATACACAGGCTAGAATCAGAACACGGGAAAACAGGCAAGGCAAGACTACGAATAAACTACGGCAGTAGAACTGGCTTCCTTAGAGTAGCTATCGCTAAACAATACTTGCAGTGAGAAAGAGGAAGTCCATGGCTTATGTAGCATGTCTGATTGAATTCAGCTGTGTATGTGTACTCAGTGCAGTGGATTATGGGAACTGTAGTCCGGGGTGAAGTGCAACAATTAGTGCAGTGCAAGAGTCCATGTGGTGAGCGGGTGACCTCTGGTGGTGAGTGAACGGAAGCGCATGAACAGGATTCGTGACATTCAAATATAAAAATGTATTTACGTAATATATCCTACAATTATAAACATAGTACTGTTAGAGTACATATAGATTTAGGTCTATATCAGACTACAGAATAACAATTGCAATAAATAGAACTATTACAAATTAAATTATGTAAATGTATAAATGTATTCATTATTTCAAGACAAAAGTGTTAAAATAAGATGTACATTAATATATACTTTGACATGATGATCCCCATTAAGCTGCAGATTTTCTCATACTGCCTTTCACCTTAAAGGGATAGTTCACCCAAAAATGAAAATGTGATGTTTATCTGCTTAGCCCCAGGGCATCCAAGATGTAGGTGACTTTGTTTCTTCAGTAGAACTTAAACGAAGGTTTTTAACTCAAACCGTTGTAGTCTGTCAGTCATATAATGCCAGTCAATGGGCACACAATCTTTGAGAGAGAAAAAAACATGCACAGACAAATCCAAATTAAACCTTACGGCTCGTGATGATACATTGATGTCCTAAGACACGAAACGATCGATTTGGAGAAACTGAACAGTATTTATATCATTTTTAATTTTTTAATTCTTATTTTTTAATTCAAAAATAAGAAAATACATAACATCAGTTGTTCAAAGATGAATCTAAGAGTAAAATTTTTACCTGGCTTCGAGAAGAAGATACATAGTATGGAACATATTAAATACCCTTCACACTACGGGCTGATCTGGCTGCAGAATCGCCTCGACTGATTTGCAACTTTCCCTTAAATGCTACCAGAACAAAAGGCCCATAAACATTTATTCTCTGCCCCAAAACAGATTAGATCTGTGTATGGGGATGAGAAGCCTCAGTAGGAGCTGTTCTCGTGCCCCAAATGGTCACACCTGTAGAGCAATGTTTATCAGGGTTTGAAAGGAGAGCGGTCTCCCCACAACAGAGGTACAGAATTCACTTAAGTTTCCAATATTTCCCATAATACAAGTGACTACTGTGAAACTGAGACCAGTTTACCCATCGCACCGAGATCTTTAAAATGATACCAAACATGAAGGTGAAAACAAAGGGTTCACAAGATATATGATATATATACCTATAGCTATTCTCAATGAACTTTGAGTGAAGCTTTTTGGTGGAAAAGAGAGAGGTAGAGAGGCAGGGGAGAATGGGGTCGTAAATGATCAACGAGATAAGTTTGGTCAGGGTGGTGATTGTTCTCTTTGAAGATCTTTCGTTGTCTTTGGATACATCTTCTCCAGGTTAGTTTCATGGCTTTATTGCATGTCATCTGTCTTTGGGAGAGTTCCTGAGTTTTGGCCTCAGAATTAATTTTATAAGGAAATAAATTTGCTCTACATGTGAGATGATAACATAAAATGTAATATATATATATATATATATATATATATATAGGCTAATATAATAAATTAAACATTACCTTGTCATAATAGTTTTATCATTTATACAGATAATTGTTATATATGCCAATAAAATATAATAACCATATTAGAGCAATATATAGGCTAATCTTATTTATTACTTATATTAGCGCTTTATCATTAAAATAGCATACAACTAATATATATATATATATATATATATATATATACATTTATATATATATATATACATATACATATACATATATATATATATATATACATATACATATACATATACATATACATATATATATATATATATATATATATATATATTGTTAAGGAAAATGAGCAATTGTCCTATTGCAAGTTTGCCTTTTATTTCTTTAATACCTTTTTATTATAACTACAAGTTATTATATGTGTTTGTTTATTAAGAAAGACACCACGACATGTTATTGTATTCATTTTATTGAAAGTGGTTTATTAAGAAATACACAACACATAGTATTGTATTAAGCATTTATTGAGAAGATGTTATAGCATATATCAATAGGAAGATAGTCAGGAAAGAAATATGTATTAGTCAGAGCTTTAAGGAAAGGAATGTTACCGTGTTGCGACGCAGCGAAGGAGACATCTTAGAAGAAGGTCCCGGAGAAGAAAAATGAGAAAATGGAGGACTTTATATAGGAGTCTTCTGAGGGAAAGTCAGGGGAATTCCAAAGACCTCATGACATCAAGACATTGGAATCCACCTGCAGTCTATAAAGGACTGAAGTACGACGAAGAGAATCAGATGCTGATTCTGCGGGACAGCTCTCCGGTGCCAGCGGCCTTGCCAAGAAACTTGCCAAGAGATGTCAAGAGAGTTGACAAGAAAACCGAGCGTGTAAACCTTAGTTTTTATTTCTGTTTATATATTTTATTTGTAATGTATTTAACCTATATACAATAAAATTATATTTAATTATAACTAAGAAGCTCGCCTGCCTGAAGAGTCTGATTTATAGACTTGAGCAAGAACAGACCACGGAGAAGTCTTCTGAGACCTATTTTGTGAGCATGAAATTTAAATGCTTATAGGATAGGACAGATTCGACTTTCTTTACCTTACCTGAGAATAAATAGAATAAGGTAGAAGGTGTATAGAATTTTGCACCGTAAAACAATATATATATATATACAGTGCCCTCCAAAAGTATTGGAACAGTGAGGCCAATTCCTTTATTTTTGCTGTAGACTGAAAACATTTGGGTTTGACATCAAAAGATGAATATGAGACGAGAGATCAGCATTTCAGCTTTTATTTACAGGTATTTTCATCTGGATCTGATACACAACTTACAAGATATCACCTTTTGTTTGAACCCACCCATTTTTCATGTCACCAAATGTATTGGAACATGTGACTGACAGGTGTGTTTTGTTACCCTGGTGTGTCCTATTAATTGATTATTCAAACAATAAATAGCACTGAATGTCTGCGCTCAGTTTCAGATCCATGCAGACTGCATTTGTAGTCAGTTAGACGTGTAACCAACATGAAAACCAGAGAGGTGTCTATGGGTGAAAAACGAGCAATTGTGAAGCTGAGAGAAGATGAAAAATCATTCAAATCATTGCACAAACACTGGCAATAGCAAGTACAACCATTTGGAGTCTCCTGAGGTAGAAAGAAACCACTGTTGTACCAGTGGTTTCCAAGTAACACACCTCGAACGAGTAGATCAAGCAAAACATCAGCGGTTGACGACAGAAACATTATGACAGCTGTAAAGAAAGACCCTAAAACAACTGTTAGTGACATCAGCAACAACCTCCAGCGGGCAGGAGTGAAGGTCTCACAATCTACTGTTCGCAGAAGACTTCATGAACAAAAGTACAGAGGCAACACCAGAAGATGCAAACCACTCATTAGCGAGAAGAATAGGAGACGAGCCTCAAACATTCTGGGACAAGGTTTTATGGACTGATTTTATGGACCAAAGTGATGGAAAGGCTAAAGTTTGGAGAAAGACAGGATCTGCTCATGATCCCAAACATACAAGCTCATCTGAAACACAGTGTACACAGGTGTACATTATAGTACACGTTACACAGGTAATGTAATAGCTTGGGCTTTCATCGCTTCTTCTGGGACAAGCTCAATAATCTTCATTAATGATGTAACACATGACGGCAGCAGCAAAATTAACTCAGAAGTCTTCAGAAATATTTTGTCTGACAATTTACAGAAAGATGCAACCAAACTGATTAGGAGATCCTTCATCATGCAGCAAGATAATGACCCAAAACATAGCGCCAAAACAACAGAGGAGTTCATCAGGGCAAGAAGTGGAAGGTTTTAGACTGGCCAAGTCAATCTCCACACTTAAACCCTGCTAAAGAAGAGACTGAAGGAGTAACCCCAAAACTGAAAGAGGCTGTGGTGAAAGCCTGGAAAAGCATCACAAAAGAAGAATGCAAAAGTTTGGTGATGTCAATGGGTCACAGACTTGAAAGCAAAGGATTTGCAACTAAATATTAAGTCTTATTCACTTTAAATATTAAGTCTTATTCACTTTAATCTAGTTTAAGTCAATCTGTTCCGATACTTTTGCTCACATGAAAAATGGGTGGGTTCAAACAAAAGGTGATATCTTCTAAGTTGTGTGTCAGATCCATTGGAAATAAAAGCTGAAATGTTGATCTTTCGTCTCATATTCATCTTTTGATGTCAAACCCAAATGTTTTCAGTCTACAGCAAAAATAAAGTAATTGGCCTCACTGTTCCAATACTTTTGGAGGGCACTGTATATACAGGTGCTGGTCATATAATTAGAATATTATCAAAAGTTGATTTATTTCACTAATTCCATTCAAAAGTGAAACTTATATATTATATTCATTCATTACACACAGACTGATATATTTCAAATGTTTATTTATTTTAATTTTGATGATTAGAGCTACAGCTCATGAAAGTCAAAAATCAGTATCTCAAAATATTAGAATATTTACATTTGAGTTTGAATAAATGACCATCCTTACAGTATAAATTCTGGGTATCTCTTGTTCTTTGAAACCACAATAATGGGGAAGACTGCTGACTTGGCAATGATCCAGAAGACGAACATTGACACCTCCACAAAGAGGGTAAGTCACAGAAGGTCATTACTGAAAGGTGTGGCTGTTTACAGAGTGCTGTATCAAAGCATATTAAATGCAAAGTTGACTGGAAGGAAGAATTTGGGTAGGAAAAGGTGCACAAGCAACAGGGATGACCGCAAGCTTGAGAATACAGTCAAGCAAAGCCGATTCAAACACTTGGGAGAGCTTCACAAGGAGAGAACTGAAGCTGGAGTCAGTGCATCAAGAGTCACCACGCTCAGACGCCTTCAGGAAAAGGGCTACCAAGCCACTTCTGAACCAGAGACAACGCCAGAAGCATCTTAACTGGGCTGTGGAGAAAAGAACTGGACTGTTGCTCAGTGGTCCAAAGTCCTCTTTTCAGATGAAAGTAAATTTTACATTTCATTTGGAAATCAAGGTCCCAGAGTCTGAAGGAAGAGTGGAGAGGCACAGAATCCATGTTGCTTGAAGTCCAGTGTGAAGTTTCCAGAGTCAGTGATGATTTGGGCTGCCATGTCATCTGCTGGTGTTGGTCCACTGTGTTTTCTGATGTCCACAGTCAACGCAGCCATCTACCAGGAGGTTTTAGAGCACTTCATGCTTCCTTCTGTTGACAAGCTTTATGGAGATGCTGATTTCATTTTCCAGCAGGACTTGGCACCTGCCCACACTGCCAAAGGTACCAAAAGCTGGTTCAATGACCATAGTGTTACTGTGCTTGACTGGCCAGCAAACTCGCCTGACCTGAACCCCAGAGAGAATCTATGCGGTATTGTCAAGAGGAAGATGAGAGACACCAGACCCAACAATGCAGATGAGCTGAAGGCCACTATCAGAGCAACCTGGGCTCTCATAACACCTGAGCAGTGCCACAGACTGATCGACTCCATGCCACGCCGCATTGCTGCAGTAATTCAGGCAAAAGGAGCCCCAACTAAGTATTGAGTGCTGTACATGCTCATACTTTTCATTTTCATACTTTTCAGTTGGCCAAGATTTCTAAAAATCCTTTCTTTGTATTGGTCTTAAGTAATATTCTAATATTTTGAGATACTGATTTTTGACTTTCATGAGCTGTAAGCTCTAATCATCAAAATTAAAAGAAATAAACATTTGAAATATATCAGTCTGTGTGTAATGAATGAATATAATATACAAGTTTCACTTTTGAATGGAATTAATTAAATTAATCAACTTTTGATGATATTCTAATTATATGACCAGCACCTGTATAAATATATATATATATATATATATATATATATATATATATATATAGTGTGACAAATGAAAAATGCTGTATTTACAGAATTTTAATCTACTGTATATAAGTATAGATTAAAATAAATTCCTACAATTCATGCAGTTTATAAAGGAATGGTGATTTTTAAACTCAAAAGCCTTTAAACAGCCTTCAAACCACCATCATGTTCCGACTTTGACATTGTTGGTTGTCTTCCAGATCCCTCTCAGTCTGTGGTGTTGATGCACAGTTCAGTTTGATATCAGACTCCAGCAGCACTGCAGAACTAAACTGAGTCTGATCACAGGAAAGTACCGAGTACTGCACAATATGCACTATTCTCTATTTTAAAACTGTTTTGATCTGACCAAAGCTCTGGCATTTTCACACAATATGATTACAAATGCAAAATCACAATTTTTATTTGTGAGTGGATAACTGAGCACACTCACTGAATTAAACATGCAATGTCTTGTGAAAACAATATAGCATGCAATGTTTAAAATTATATTGTGCCAACATAAGTGTGAATTTAATTTCAGCAATTTGACTATCGATTGGCACCATTAAATGACTAAATCAGCATTATATCAGCACAGCCACTGTCTAATACATCAGTATTTTCTATCAGCTACTGTAAAACACACATTGGTCAACCACTAGAAATAAAAACCTTGCATGACCGGAAAAATATGGATATTATAATCTGATGGTAGCAGGGTGGAGCAACATTTCAGCAAAGTGTGCAGCTGGTTGTAGATGATAAGAAAATGTACTATGAAACTGTGTAAACATCTCAGTTCAGAAGAGACGCTGCTGTGTGTGTTTCACTGCGAGAGCTGATTATGACCGACTTCAGTGCTGGAGTGAATGTGGACCCTCTTCTGCTCATCAAGGGTGATTAAAACACTTTAATATTTCTGTTGAAAAGATCTTCTCTTTTAAAACTTGAACAAGTTTTTATGATGATATTTTATGCAAATGCAACTGGAATGTGAATTTGCTTTAAACAATTCGCTGCCTTGGAATTATAAGGTTTTATCTGCATTCTGAGCAGTTTTGAGATATTGAGCTTCAAAGTTTTGCATTCCATAGACTTCTGTAGATTTTTATTTTCTAAAAAAAAGAGGCTCAAAATGTACACAGCTTACAAAAGAAACATCACATAAATAAGTTGTCACAGAATAAGAATATGTGGATAACTACATTTTGACAGAAATGTCAGACAGAACCTTATAATTTCCAAGGTGACGAATTATTAACTGAAATAATCAGTGTCACATTTATCAGCTTTATTAGGAATATTTATTCACGTTTTAATTACAAATCCACTGCTTGATCAGGACTTGATTTCATGTACTTGATGTGACTTTACTGTACATCAACTTTGACTTTAAACTGTGTTTCTGCCTGATTTAACAGAAACAGATGCAGATGGAGTGTAGAATAGAAACAACGCATGCAGAAAACTGCTGGAGCTTCAGAAACCACAGACCAGCAAAAAACAGCAGGACTGAGAGAGAAATGGAGGACAGAAATAAAACACTAACCAGTGAATCACAAGAGAAAGGCAGAGAGATTTGTTAGATGTGAGAGCATGGGGAAAATAAAGCCAGACCGTAAGTGTTTGTTCATCGTGAAGCTTTATTCCTTCATCTCATTGTAGTTTTACCGTGTTAGATTTACTACTGTTTTCTAAAGTGGCACATTCAGACAGATGCATCAGACACAGATGAATGTTTACTGCTCAGTGTGATTGTGTATAAATTACATGATGGATTATTTGAAGACTGAAAACATAAAAACCCCATAAATCCAGAACAATGAGGATAATCTGATGTTTGTGATTTCCAGTCTCTTGTGAAGACCTGAACATTATCCTTCATCACAACAGCTCTTGGACTCGGTTTCAGACTCGTCTGATCACAAACAAACAGACTCATGAACAGATTTTCTCTCAGATCTGTGTCTCAATCCTGCTCTGATGCACTTTACTGACAACATTCTGCATCAACACTCAATCTCTGCTTCTGCCGTGTTTCACTCAGTATTCTGCACTGCCTCACATATTTATGACTGCAATATTCTGCATTTCTCGTCTACATTTCATTCATCATGTATATTTAGTATTTATGTGTTTATATTTTAATACAGTTCATAGATTCTATATTTCTCTATATATTTTGTATAACTCTGTACTATTTTACATGCATTTATTACTCATCCTTCCTCTCTAATCTTGTACCTGTACAGAGACAATAAAGACAAAGCTTGAATTAATATGAACAGAAATCTGCTGCTATGTTTGGAGAAGTTCAGTACATTTCATCTGGATTCTTTACATGTTTAATTATGCAAAACTGAAATATTTATAAATAAATGTTTTGCTATATTTTCAAATTTGTAAATCTGATAGAATTATCAAGCAAGTGATATTCACTTCATACTGAAGACAGCATTCAATTGTATAGTGTTTGTCCAGAGCTGGTGTTTGCCGTAACATACTTATACACATTTATACTGTAGTTCAGATCATTGAGTGCCTTAAAAGTGTCTGTACTCTCAGAAAAACTGTCACTCTGCAGCATTACCCCAAATGGTACTAAGATGTACAATTTAGATTCTTATGGGTAATTTAAAAGTTTTAATATGTATGTTTAAGATACTAAAACTTACCATTTAGCAGCAAATAATGTAAAGAGTGTAAAGTAAAGACATTTTTGTCTTTTGTAACTTAACAGATTTACACCTTTTTTCTGAGAGTGTAACTAACTGTAAAAAATGTTCTATGCCGAAATAATATGCATTCTATCTAAAATAATATCTGCCTGTTGCTCATCAAGATCATAACTAAACATCTCTAAAGACAATCAGTTGTGCCGTGTTGGTATTATTTAGAAGCATTTTGTTGTTGTTGTTTGTTTGTTTGTTTTTGAGTAATTTGACTCAGGTACGTCCTGTAGATTTAGAAACAGAAAACATTAGCTCATAGCTCATTCATATTCATCAGAAATTGCATAAAATCATGGATCAGTCATAAATGCATTACAAGAAGACTCATATAATACATTTTCCTTAATTAAAATACTGAGGTGATGCCAATATTTCTGTGTTAGAACATTTCAATCTGAGATTAAAATGTAACCTAAAATATATAAACTATAAGTTGCAGATAGAGAATACAGTTCAGCTTCATATTAAATATATCCGTGTCAGTGACTGTGAGGTAAATCACCTGCTCATGATCCACCTGATTTTTTAGGACAAAGGGCA
Organism: Onychostoma macrolepis; assembly: GCF_012432095.1. Classification (NCBI taxonomy): domain Eukaryota; kingdom Metazoa; phylum Chordata; class Actinopteri; order Cypriniformes; family Cyprinidae; genus Onychostoma; species Onychostoma macrolepis. The sequence goes on from NC_081175.1 coordinate 30,092,361, forward strand.
TTTCCCTCTCAGAGGTAATATTTTTATGTGGATCGACCGGTTTGTGTTGTTAGACTCTCGTGATCGTGCCGATTTACACTAGACACAATTTACATCATTTTATTGATAGAGGCCTTCATCCTGAACTCAGGCTGTTTAGAAAACCAGATAACTAGGCTAACTAATGAATACTGCAGTAAACACTCTACAATTCAATTCAATGTACACACACAATTAGATTACATTTTTAACATCAGTTGATAACTGAACTAATGACAAATACTTGGTTTCTGTGCAGCTGCTTGACACAGATGACATGGATATGGATAATGACAAATACAATAACACCAAGAATGATGGAATCACAGTGTTGGCGTGATAAGCTGCTGAATGAGTCTAAAACTGACCGAACCAAAAATAAAAGAGAACAACTGTAAAATCTTGCATCAGATCTGTGTGCGCATTATTATATACTGCATATAAATTTACATACATTTGATCAGTTCTTGCACTCCTGTTGAGGCTAGAGCTATATTCTGAGCTATAGAGACAGTAAATATAGTTCAAACGAGCAGTTTTCATATTAGATGAATGTGTGTAATGTATTTTTTTTACATGCATCACACATCTTATTGGTGTACTTAAATATAATGATCCTTTAGTGACAAACCACCTTCCTAAAATATAAGGGCAGCTTTATACAGTCTTGTTTAAAGTATTTATATTTATACTGTTAAAACATTTATTGTAAGTATGTGTAAAACATTATCTGGCTAATCAGTACTTTGAAGCTGACACTATGATTTTATCCAGCATTAGAGTTATTGATGTATAAACCTGAAGATAAACATCTAAAGTGTGATTAATGTGATTAATTTAATAGAATGAAACAGAAATCATGTGTAAAAAAATGTCAAATTTCAAATTTTACATGTATTTATTTTTACATTTTAACAGGACTTTTCTGTAAAATGTGTTTAACCTACAGACGCAAAGTCCCTGAAACACAGTTTGAAAACCGGTTCAGGACAGAAAGTGATTCTTGTGTATATCACAAGACACACTGATGATGATGATTCATCTGTTGGTCTATTTAAAAAATAAAAATAAAAATAAAAAATCCCTTGATTCATCACTCATATTCACACGTCCATGACTTTATATGATGCAGGTTTTACTGGAGAACGGAGTTTGATTGGTGGAGGCATTGATATTTCAGTCTGAACTGTAGCAGGAGATCGTGATCACGAGAGACAGACAGACAGCTCTCTGCTGGAGATCATCAGTATATTACAGCTCACAACATCACATACACATCTATCAGATCAGACTTCACAAGAGATTAAAATAAATCAGTAAATATAGTGAATTATAGGAGGAACATGCATCAGCCTGAAGATTGTTATAAATGGTAACATTATTATACTGTGTCCTTAGATTAATGATAAAGAGATGATTCATTCAAGCACAGCAGGCCTATTACACTCACTCTTTAATTTATACTGATTTTAATTTAAAAACCATTATATTTATAAAAATAACTATATTACTGTGATGAGAATCAAAGAGAAATCCATAATCCCACATTCTGACACATTTCAATAAAGATAATTTGGAGGTAAAATTTAATTATCATGACCATAATTTATTAATGGTAAAGAACATATGCTTGATTTTCATGAAAAGGATCATTTGAATTTTGGGTGAAATTAAACCTGGTCATTTTTTCTCCATGTAAGCTAATACGCATTCACACACATAAAAACATTAGAGAGAGAAAAGTATTTGATATCCTATAATCCTCTTCATTAGCTTTCTGCATTTCTGACACTGAATTAAAAGTGATGTTTTGTGGCTATAACCCAGTGTCCCTCAAATAAATACAAATATATATATTTTTATTAAAATAATTAGTGAGTAGATACAGTGTATTTAGATCTATGTGTTCTACTCAAGGCTACAGAATATCAGCTGCATCAAATAAATCGATCATTATAAATATATTAAATACAACAATGTGTTATATTTTCTATTTTAATACACAGAAGATTAGCAGTTGTTTCCATCTTTGTCCAGATTTTTTCAATCAAAGGCCTTTAGTTTCAGGTTGCAGATTTTCTCAGTCGCTTTGGTAGATTTCTCAAATCATCCTCAACGTTTGAAAAAGAGTAAGTGTTTTTATAGAAACAATTTGTGACCAACAGCAGCACACACCAACAGCAGATCACCTGCAAAAGCCTGAAAATGTAGCTTTTTCCCCAAAAGTATTTATGTCATATCAGTGGTATCAGAAGAGGTTGTGTCATTGTTCACAAACAAAATATCACAATAATGAACATGCATGATATTATCATGGACAATTACTGTGAATAATTATTTATTCAGGTTTTTAGAATGCATTTTAAGAATACTTTTCAGTCATCTAGTTAAAACTCGGCTGTAATGCTGCGTGTAAATAAGCACATTCACTTTCTTACGGCAGGAAAGCAAAGCATAGTGTAAGCCCTTCATTTAGGCAAGGGGAGGGGCGTCAGTGGTTGCGCCCGTAGTATCCGCCTTATGTCCCATTAGGGGAAGGAGACAAACACCTGTGCTGCATTTGTAATGGAATCAATAAAGGTATGAGGTCTGTTGTTGTTTGGGGGGATTTTGTATGTGAGGGCTGCTGAGCTTCTTGCCAAGGCTGCCGTGTCGGGACGTGGGCTGGTTGTTTTTGTGCGACGTGTGCGAAGCAATTGGGAGGTATAGTTTGCAGTTCTGGGGTTTCCCTAACTAAAGTTCGGCGGCCGCCGGTGGTTTTTCCCACGAACGCTGTACCCCATGTCCGGTGGCGGGTAAGAAGGCTAGTAGCCCATTATTTGCCTGCATCTCCGGTTAATTCATTTGTGGGTGTATTTAGTGTTTTAGTCGCTGGGGAGGCCTGGTTTGATGTGATTGATTAATTGTAGCCGGTCCCCCAGCGTTTGTATCTGTGTATATGTGTTTGTAGGTGAGTGTGTGTGCGCAGAGGGTATTAGTGCAGGTTGTCCTTCATGTACCATACTCTATTTTATCTTGATGACGGCTAAGTAGTTGGCCAGAGTGGTTTTGGCTTGTATTGAGTGATTTTTCTTTTGGTGTGGATTAATGTGTGGTATTTAACTTATGCACTTTATGAATTGTTGTACTTTTAGTGTTTGCTGTGTAATGAAATTGTGTATAATTGGTGGGCACATGAATTAACTTTAATAGGTTGAAACCCTCTGCTGAATACCTTGCTGCATGTTGCTCTTTTTGTCCTGGGTAATTTGTCATTTGTCAAATACACTGTGAATTGAAATATATGTGACAATCATCTCAACCTGCTGCTTTGCCCTCTTGAGGTTTTAGTATTTGTCTTATTGTATAAGAATAAAAGTGTTGTATTTTTGTATCCATTAAAGTTGTGTGCTTGAGTCTTCTTGCTATTGCTGCCCAAATAAATTTACCTTGTCCAGTCCGGACCCTTTTGGTCTCTCCTTTGAGTTGTATTGGAGGGTTACAATAGCATCCCGTAAACAAAGCAGCTGCGCTACTGTCTGCTTCTGCTTCTGTCTCTTTAAATGAGAGAGAAACTGACCAAGTGTGGTGTACCATACTCGAAATTTGTGCCCTGCATTTCACCCATCCAAGTGCACACGCAATAGTACGTGTACACACACGAGGACTGGCCATTCACAACCTCCATCTACTATCTCTGCCAGTACTGAGACTCAAACCCGCGACCACTGAGTTACAAGTCTGACTCTCTAAACATTAGGCCACGACTGCCCCACACATATACAACACAAATGTGAAAAAATCTCAGAAATTAGTAAAATAAGGCAATTATTTCTGTACAGAAGATAGACCGTGTTAGACAATTTCAATCCAAGATGAACATGAATTCATGCAAACTGCTTTAGACACGAGGAGAGAGATGATGACACAAACTTGATATTTTAAAAAAAGGTACTACATGAATATTGTAATTAATATTAGATTAGTTTGTACAGTTAAATGCATGACAGTTAAGACAGTTTTAACATGTATAAAGTAACACACTATTGACTTTATTAATGTAAAAGTTCTGGTGAAATAAGCAATACTATAAGACACACCAAACATATAATGATAAACAGAGAAATAATAGAGAAACAGGGCTAGAAATAAAAGCAGAAAGCATCAGTAGAATCTCTTAAATCACAGCAGATTGTTAGTAATTCACATTATTGTTGTTGTGCTGCAGCAGGGGTTAATGCACTTTCTGAAATCAAGGCGCTCCTTTATTTAGGTTTCACCGGGAACCTGAAAACAATCACTATAGCTTTTTACACATAAGTGTACAGCACACATTTAAACTAAACATGACAGCAATAATATTTCTTTCAAGAATATATTTCACCAGTTTATAGTTGTACACAGCAAATATTGTCCAAACGGCCCTCAGTGAATCTGGGTGCTATCGGGACCTCCAGGATCGGTTCTGGAGGAATATCAGCATCTTCAGGGTCTTCTCCATTCACCTGCAGGACCAGCGGAAGCACATCGAAGCGACCGGACTTTGGTTTCCATCCCAGCTGAATACACACTAATAGAAATAGTCAAAATGATGTTAAAAGGTTCCTCACACGGAGATCATGCTCTCGGTCTGTTCTTTGAGGAAACAGTGACGGCAGACCTGACAAAACCAGAAGAAAAATAAGAGCTCTGCAATTAATCACAATCAAAGCTATTCTAGCTATTATTACTTGGATTAAAGCAGTTAATATAGATGGTATTACATAAGAACGAGTTAGAAAAAGAAAATTTTTTGATTAATTCAAACTTGCGAAAAATCTTGAGATGTAGAAATTTAAATTTTGGTAGGCATTCAACTCTGCATGAGCCAATGAATCAGAGGGAAAAAAATAATTTATGGTTCAAAAATTATTAGCATAAACATGAGTGCAACTGTCCTCTATCTGTGTGACAAATTTAACCTCTTCAGCTCTGCAGCATATTTTGGATTTTTTACAGAATTAGGCATAACAGAATTTAAAAGAGTGCCCTATTCACATACATTGGAATAAATTGATAAAAATTCTCTAATTTGACAGGAAACTCTGAATTTTGAAACATGGGTAAAATATTGCATGTTTTGTATTTAATTTTTTTACAATATTGTGATAAACACAGACAAAAAATCAGATTTTTATTATTTTTTAATTAAGTTTTTATTTAAGAGTCTGTTAATTGGGACCTGTTTGGTCTATTTTCAACCTGATCTCACAGAATTCCGTGTAATGTTCACGGACTTAATTAACCCCGAATCTGTGGTGGTATCACGGAATCGCCGAAAACTCCGTGATGTGCTCACAGAAGGCATCAGCCGTGGTCCACGCACGGATTCACTGGTTCAACACCAGCTCTGCATCGGACCACGTAAAAAGAGTGACTTTCACTGGAGTACCTGACCCACCGCTACCCTAAACCTACCCAGTTCTGAACAATAATGATGACGATAAATTTCGCGTCGGCATATTGATGCTAAGGGTTTCCGTGCGTGGTTCACGGCTGATGCCTGTCACTGACTTACATTGGTATCACTTCTGTGAGCACATCACGGAATTTTCGGCGATTCCGTGATGCCACCACAGATTCAGGGGTTAATTAAGTCCGTGAACATTACACGGAATTCTGTGAGATCAGGTTGTCTATTTTCCTGCAGAAAGTTTCTTTTGATTCCACTAGGTGGCAGTAAACAGATAAAAAATATATATATTTTTGTTAACTTAACTTTCCTGTAAATGATTCTGTGAGCTTCCGTTGACTCAAGAGTAGAAGTAGGGCAAGTCACACTTTTTCTAATAACTAACTACAATATAACTGTATTGTGTTGCACCTGAGTAAAAAACACCACCCACCAGTTCAGGTTATTCTTGAGGCTCAGTGAAGAGGCATCTGTGGTTAACCATATCACAGCAGCGGTGATTCCCCAGTTCAGCTGAGCACGATGTATCGACGCTGTTGTTTCTAATTATGTTCTAAACAGCTTTTTATTATTAATTCTGGACAGAAATCTCTTGTTTGCATTATAAAGAAACTCAACTTATAAATTATATCTCCATTTTTTTCAACAGATGATAAAATCTAAGACAAATTAAATTATGTCAGAAGATCTGTGGAGCATCACAAACTACAAGAGAACTGAACATCAGGATGAGAAAAAAAGAGAAAAAGAGGATGAGAGACGATCTGATGAACCAGGAGAGAAAAAGAGCTGGTGTTCTGACGATGCTACCCGCTCGGACTGTGCTACCGCCCATTAAAAAGATAGGTAGCACAAATCGATAGCGAAAAATGCTACCTATCAGATTGTGCTACCAGCATCTTATTCATGTGGTTTGAGGCTTTTTTAAATGTCCATACCTACCCTTACCCTAAACTTACCCTTAAAACAATGCAAATATATTATTGGTAGCACAATCCGATAGGTAGCATGTTTTGTCGGTACACCGGAAATGAGTCAGACAGAGCAGCATTAATAGACTGTAAAATATGTTTCATCTTTAACATAAAAAATACTCAATCACACAATACAGTTTCATCTTCTCTGGAGTCTGAATGTAAAATCAACTCTAAACTTTACTGTCTGTCCACTGTATGATTGACTGATTGATGAATTAAACTTTACTCAGCAATTTCCTTCGGATTCTCACAAAAACTTACACACATACACAAGCAAGACAAACAATAATCAGTCATACAAGACGGTTACACTTAATATTCTAGCTTATAGATAGAACATTAGCTTATGTAACATTCTGTATCCTATGACTCATATCTTAACCTCACAAGCAGGAGTTTCTCTTTTTCCAGCTCATCACAAGATAATTAAATACTTTTAAACATTATAGTGAAATTGAACGGTAAATATTGCACAATAATCACTAACAAATGTAAAATTTCACTTTGTTTCCCAAAAATGTTTCCCAAATTCATGATTTCATTTTTTTATTCTACTTTAATGATGAGTTTTTTCTTGTTTAATCAGAAATATTTTCTTTTCCTTCTTTTGTTGAGTTCATGTTATATACAGGATCTGAATCTCAGCATCACTTCAGACACATTTACAGTTTTGTAATTATTTTGGCACAATTTTCACAAGCAAGTATTAAATGATAATAACTCTTAGTACTAATATTACAACAGATCATCAAAAGTGCACTGTTTTCAAACATTTAAGCATTTATTAATTCAGTGTTAATACAAAACACAAAATCACAAAGTATCCTTTTCTCTACACAACATAAGTGTTTTAAACACTGCCCCATGGGTGGGTAACATGCCCCCCAGTCTGACAAAGCAATTTGCTTTAAACATTTAAAGCAAAATCAGAGTACAGGCAGTTCTAGCTTAAAATTAAAAAGAATATAATCAATAATTATGAATTGCAAAATTATAATAGACTATTTGAAAATAATTTGTTTGCTGATGCTAACTGGCTAACTAACTATACCCGATGCTAACTTGAGGTAATTCTTAATTATAAAGTCCAAATATTTTTATTCAAACAACAACAGTAATTAGAATACATTTGGTGGAAAAACTAATGATTTGATGTTCAGAACAGAATAACTACAGTAATTGTCCATTGCTCCCTGGTGTTTTACCCCACTGACTATGTTTGAGAAAACAAATTATGCCATTCTGAAAAAATAATTATATTTTTCTTAACCCTCATGTACTGTTCTGGGTCAATTTGACCCGTTTTGATTTTTGAGTTGTCAGAAATATCAGTTAACTTATGTTTTTTTTTCTTGAAATTTTGTGACTTTTCCTCATTTAGGGTCATGAACATGCATGCAAAGTTTCAACACGCTGATGTGTTTTGACATCATTGACATCGTAACAAACTTTTGTTACATTCGTACTGTTCCTGGGTCAATTTGACCGCCTATTTTAATGCTCCAAGGCAACTCTACAGACCCAAAATAATGATATTTCTTAGTTATATTTTGTTATTTTCGTTTTTTACAATCCTATGAAGCAAAAAAAGTTACTTTTCCCCCACTCATTTCAATACAGAAAAAAAAAATTTTGTCAGGCAAGGTGGTAAAAATGAGCCATTTCTTTTTTTTCAATCTATCTGAAATACTATTTAACTCATGTTGTTTTTCTTGAAGTTTTGTTACTTTTTCTCGTTTAGGGTCATGAACATGCATACACAGTTTCAACACACTGATGTGTTGTGAAATGTACATACAGAAATTATTATATGTTTGTGATGTTCGTGGGTCAATTTGACCAGCATAGGCATCCATTCAAAAGCAATTGAAATACACACAATATAACATTTTAAAATAACAAATATTTCAGAGCCCCTCAACTCCTGAAGTGCCTCCTAGTGTCAGTGTCTTGATGAGTTTAACAACTTTTTAATTTCAAAGTTTGTGAAAACAAAACGGTTTGTCCTTTTAACTGTAAGTCATAGTTTTTGAGCATAGACATAAAAATTACTTTTCCGGCTAAAATTGATATAAAACTTGAATACTTCTGAGCACAGATTTAAGATTGGTATCTTTTTAAAGGTGAAACATCACAGGTTATTGTAGAAGTAAAAAAACAGTTATAAAAGTAAATTTATAAAAAGTTATAGAAGTTTAAATGTATGAAAATGTAAAATATAAAAATATGTATTTTTATATTTTAAAATAGAAATTTTACAAAATATTTTTTACCACCAAATCTTCAAGAAAATCAAAGCCAATCATCTGAACAAGTTTTGTGCCAAATTTTAGGTTGATATCTCAAAAAATGAACTTTTAAGTACGATGCTGTGGATGCAGTACCAAACTTTTCCACTAGGTGATATACAGGGACTCTTGAGTTCCATTTATTGTTTGAGTGCTCTGAACTATATATTTCCATATTCTTTTAAATTATTTATGAAGTAGACATCCTATTCAGAAATAGTTTGGGCAGTAACTTTAATATTTGATTTGAATTATCTCTCTAAAACAAAAACATAAAATAAAAACATACGTATAGAATAAAAGTATGTTTGGTACTATATCACAAATGGAGAATCTATCACTATTTATCTATTGCTCTGTCAATTCTTTGAAAAACAGTCACCAAATATGAAAACTAGAGTCCAAAACCTTTCAAATGATATATAATTTGTCAAGATTACTTTAGGTTTAGACCAAGATATTACCGTAAAAAATAGTGATTAAAAACATTTTTATAAATCATAAATTCAGATATTCATTCTTTGAAATGTGTGAAAAGTACTGATATGAAAAGTTTATTGATTTTACTTGATTGTATGTATTTGTATGTGTCATAATTTTTGTGGAATTACACTGAATCCAATACGGGTCAATCTGACCCGGACCATACAGGAAGTCACCTGTTTTTGAACAGTACATGAGGGTTTTAAATAACACGTACTCCCTATCTACAGGCCCTACTGTTCTCATGTCATATATAACTGTGATTATTTTGGAAAAAACGTAGGGGCATTTCCCCCATCTACCCTAAATGTAATCCAACTGATCTTAATAGTTAATCAGTGAATCATTTGGTAAAGCTGTAGATTTCGACAGATTCTATAGTTTCTGTAGCTTTTGTTATTAATAAAATGTGGTAATTGAACCACATTTTCTCATTAAACATAAATAATCTTGTGTTTTGAAGCAATGATTATGTGGACTGAAAATGTGTATAGCTTTAATGAAAGCAGGAGATCATGTTTTGAAAGAAAGACTAGTTTTACAAGTGTGATCAGTTTAGATTTTTGTAGTAAGAGTTTTGAAAATGTAAACCTACTTCTGAATCAGAAATTATATGATGATATACTGCTTTAACACCACTGGCTTTAATGGAACTGTATTCGTGTCATTTACCAGATACAAATGTAGAAAGGGGGAAAAACCCCAGAAAACTCCTGCAACATCAGAAACCACAGACCAGAAAAAACAGGACTTAGAGAGAAATGGAGGCCAGAAATGAAACACAAACCAGTGAATCACAAGAGAAAAACAGAGAGACTTGTTAAATGTGAGAGTATGAGGACACTAAAACCAAACCGTAAGTGTTTGTTCATTATGAAACTTTTGCAAGATTCACTGCACAGAAAGATTCATCAGATTGACTTCAGACTTTCTGCATTTACTGTTGAAGCTTTTGTTTTAAATTAGGAACAATATCACATAAATGAATAATAACAATGTAGGCTATGTATATTTCTAGTCTGATCCAGACGAGCCTGTAAGCTTCATTCTGATGTTAATAGTGAGGTGAGATTCTCACATTAAACCCAGCTGCTGAAGACCTAAACATCATCTTCATCATCATCATCATCAGACTACAGTCTGTTCTCCTCCTGGCTTCTGGAGGCTTTTATAGACTCATCTGATCACAAACACACTCAGCAGAGCTTCTTTCCCAGCTGATCCCACATCACTCTTCATCAATGACTGTTCATCTTCATCTGTTGTATTGCTCTGGAAACATTTCACATGCACCATTTCTCTGTCTTTGATGAAAGTGACTGATGATTATTTCTGAATGAGTGGATATAAGACAGAGAAACACAGGACAGATGACCGGTCTAACAGGACTCACAGACATTCAGACTCTCACTCGTACAATTTAGCCTCTTCAGTTCACTGGAGCATGTCTGTGGTTTGTGGGAAAAAACCAAAAAAAACTGGGACCTTCTTAATGTGAGTGATACTGTTATATCAAAAACACACACATAAGTTACAAAAACACAGTCAGTAATGTCTGTGAAGGTAAACAGCGGTGAAAGAAATCACATGTTTATATTAGATCTTTGTAAGAGCCACCCGCCGCCCAACAGAGAAATAAATAAAGGTGTTGTGTGTTCGGTCTTTTACCTGCGCTTCTGCAGAGTTCACTTCATTTATCAGGATTCACTTTCAATTTCAGTCCAGCTCCGTGTTTAATCTGCCTCCAATTTCAAGTGATCATTACATTTAGGCTGTATTTCTAATTAAAAACTGATCACAAATATTGATTATGGATTAATTTAGATATTTGATTATTTTAATATCCCATACTTTCAGTGATTTGTTTATCAGGGACCCGATGCTGCATTTGAGTCTCGTGTTGGTCTTACGTGGATCTCACGATCACAAACTCACCAGTTCTGGGGTCTTATTCATAAAACTCTCCGATTTCATCCTAAAAGTGTGCGTATGCACAAAAGCTAGATTTTGCAAAAACACAAAATTTTTCAGATTTATAAAACCATGTGTACGTCAGAACCTGCGCAAAAAAAAATCCTACCTCGTCTCCTCCCCGAAGTCACCATATATGGAGCTTACAACGCCTAGTTTTATATGCATAACCTCATCTGCATATCATTTCCATGCATATAATTATTCATGTGACACCATGTTTAACACCATCAAAGGTACAAGACATTAAGGAAATATGAGATACGGACTATAAATGCAATTTGTGCCATTCATTAATTTTTATTGCCAAAATCATCCAGTATCCTTATGTTTTAGAATAAATTTATCAAAATATCCATAAAAACAAAACTGTTTAAAATAGTTTTCAGATAATATTTTAAAATAGAGTTGTTCTCATTCTTTTACATTGGCCAAATAGTATTTCAGTTGTTTTAAACAATTCAAATTAAATCGAATTTATGCAGTTTTGCTGATAAGGTGAACATCTTTGAGTTATTTTAAGTGGAAACAGATAGACCTGTATTTATTGCAGTGTAAATACTATTGTCTGACCCAGCAAAGTATTTTAAAAAGGAAATGTGCAAATCTTATGGTTTTCTTCAAGTTGTATTCTTCAGATACAGTGGTGTTTTTCATAATGTTGTGGAGATGCCTTCACACGACATCAACACTTCTGTGCAGCTGCGGTTGTGTTGAACCAATTCAAACCGGACCGTTCGAGCACTAAATCCAGCAATGTTCACCATCGAAGTAAGTGTGCATCACTGATCATTGTTCTCACTAAAAATATTTTCTCATAACATGAGATCTGCAGTTTAGTTTAAAGATGAATTATTGAGCACCTATAGCACTCCTCGCTGTCATTAAACATAGTGATCGAGCGAATCCACTACAAATATGTCTATATTCATATCATTTTGGTTTAACTTCTACGTAATGACTATATGTGATTTCAGTGCTTATCTCCATCAATGAGAGTGTAATAGCCTATTAAATGTAAATGTGCCTATTGACATGAAAACAGTTTAAAATCGTTGTTGAGCCAACTTCATTTATTTTCTCATTCCAGGAAAACGTCTGCACACATGGATCAGAGTTTGCAAGTTCCCAAAATTTCCTGTCAATTTTTAAAAACAACACCTTTCAGCGCAAGTTGGTACACAACGGTTATAAATGAGGCCCCTGATCTTTTTTTTGTTTGTTTTAATCTCGATTTTAATTTTCTTTAAAACAACACATAAACAATGTCACCCAAACAGCCACTATACATGAGAAATAACACATCAGAGCAGTAACACTGTACATGTCGTTAGAGCCAAGCACTTAAAGCTTTATATTAGGATACGCAGTGGATAGATTATCTTTTGATATAAATCTCAGTTCTTCCAAATGCAACATATATCCCATTTCCCACACCCACATCTCAAAAATAGGGACAGAATCTGCTTTCCACATCTGTAAGATCAGTTATTTATTTATTTAACAAGCATCATACAGAGCAAAACGGCCTGTGTTTGAGATTTATTATAAAAAGCAATATCTGCACCTGAAAGTCCAACACAAGGCTCAGGCTCCAAGTCAAAGGAATACACTTCAGAAAGAAATTTATATATACATTTCCAAAATGGCTGTTTTACTTCATGACCATAAAGAATGAAACAGTGCCTTCTAACCTTTTTATACTTATTACAGAGTGGAGAAATCATGGGATCAATTTTATGAAGTTTTAGTTTGGAATAATGAAGCTTATGAATTACCTTGAACTGAATCAAATAATGTCTAGCATTTACAGAACATGTATATTTCTCAAGCACTCGTCCCATGTTTTCATGAATATTAAAACCCAGTTTCTCTTCACAATCATATTTTATTTTTTGAATACTCTTGTCCACCTTTTCTAACAGTAATTTGTAAAGGTTTGACACACTACCACTCGTACCAGGGTGAACATTAACAATTCTCTCTAAAGTGGGATTTAAATTTAAAACTTTAAAATCTTAAATGTGCTTCCTAACGAAGCCTTAACTTACAAATAACAGAAAAAATAGAACTAAGTAAAGACCTTGTGTTGTTACTAACCCCAGTTCTGGTGTCAGAGGATGAAGGTGGCAAGTCATTTTGACACAAAAGTGTGGTTAACTTAGTCAAGTGTGGACTAAAATAACAGAAAAGCTCTGGTAAAAAATGACTTTACCTCACCTCTCCATGTAAGATTAATCCCATCCAAATAGGGCTTATAACAGTGAGAGATGCATGTGTAACCACAGAGAGACACACAGCAGCATGTGAGAGTTTCAGCTCCAACTGTAATCAAACACACCTGCCTTTAATTTTCAAGCGATCCTGAAGACCTTAATTAGTTGCTTCAGGTGTGTTTGATTAGAGTTGGAGCTGAACTGTGCAGGACAGTGGATCTCCAGGAGCAGGATTGGTCAACCCAGCTCTAAGGGGTTGGCATCATCTCTTCTCAGGTGTTTGGTCATCTCAGATCATTTGAGGGTTGGATCCAGACTGAAGCTTGTGTAATTCAGGATATCAATCCCGTGGCAGAAACAGAGAATCAAATGGAGACATAATTAGCGTAGCTGCTGTTCCATCCAAGCAAAACCGATATTTTTAACCCAAGCTAAAGAATAATAATGTGCATTTGATCAGATATAACTGCAGTACAAGATTATAAGATGCATTATGTGAACGCTTGACTAGAGATGGACAACCAGCTGTTAGTGCATCACAACAGTCCAGTCTAGAGGTCATGAATACATGAACTAGCTTCTCTGCAGTACTGTATATGTACAGTGTCTGTGCTGTTAATATGACCCCAACAATAAAACAAAAACAGAAAATTACTCACTGCTCTGGACATTTCAGTTGATGTCCTGTTTACGTTTATACATCAGTCGTTCGTGAGGGGCTGCTGGCTACTTTCATTTTGTTAGTTGTTTATTTTATGATTAAAGTCTATAGTTTTATAGTATAGTTATAGTTTTAAACGTCTGTCGTTTCTGACACTTTCTTCCCTTGACATTGAACTTTATTACAGATGCAGTAAAACATGTATTAAAGATAGTAGCACAGAGCAAGTGAAGTGTTTGCAGAAACTTGACTGGCCACAGACTCAGAGCCCTGACTTCAACCTGAACACCTGTATACTGTCAATATGTGTAATATCTTATTATATCTAATAACTTTCATGTATGTTTTTACTTCATATGAGAATATATAATATATACAGGTATTCTAATATTACATGGTTTGTATGACCTACTATGCTAAACATTGATTTAGCAAGACGATATAGGCTACTTTTTATAACTTTATAAGCTGGTATTTTTTTATGTGCCTAGGTATTTTTTAACCATGGGGTACATATTCTGAGTTAATATATTTGAAATGAGTTAATGAGTTTCTGCTATGATTTATAATTCACCACCAGTCTATACCTTATGAAAGATTATTCATCGATCTCAGCAACTTCTCAACACCACTACCACCAAATAACCTTTCATGATATACCATCAAGATTCAGTGCAGCTTATATGTTCTGTTTAACTCCAACTCGTTCCTCCCTTGTTCTCTGTAGTTACAGGGTAAATACAACAGTTGCGGGCTGTACATTAAAGTGGTGCTTGTTCCACCAACAAACTACTCTAAAAGAACTGTTGTTTATACAGTAGGTCATACGTACATATATGATATACCAGGTTATATAACAATAAACAAGGTGGTTGTGTTCTTGTATTATTGATTCACCAGAAGAGAGCATATCTGGAATCTGCCTCTTCATGCTACCTGGACTTCAAACACAAAGTAAAAAGCAAAAGCTCTGTGGAAAAAGATGCCACAAGACACACAGCATGAAGAAATAAAGAGGCAATGTGTGGAGATGTGTTATGAAACTTTGTGTCATCTCAATATTCACAGTTATATTTACTGCTGTTTTTTTCATGTTGTAAAGTATTATTACACAGATTCACAGACTGAGTTTCTGCTGTCACAGATGAATGTTTACAGATCAGTGATCGCATATAAATTACAGGATGGATTATAGATTGAGAACATAAAAACCCTATGAATCCAAAACAAGGATAATCTGACATATGTTTGTGATTTCTAGTCTGTTGTGAAGAGCTGAACATTATTCTTCATCATCACATCAGCTCCTGAACTCATCTGATCACAAACAAACAGACTCATGAACAGATTCTCTCTCAGATCTGTGTCTCAATCCTGCTCTGATGCACTTTACTGACAACATTCTGCTTCAACACTCAATCTCTGCTTCTGCCGTGTTTTACTCAGTATTCTGCACTACATTTACTGCAATATTTTGCATTTCTAGTCTACATTTCATCCATCTTTATCTTTATTTAGTATGTATGCATATTTTGACATTCCTGTATATTTTAATATAGATTCTGTATTTATAACTATTTTATTTTATTCTGTACTATTTTATTATTTTATTACTCATCCTTCCTCTATTCTAGGTTTATGCAACAACCAGTGGAAGACAATTTTGCAGTAAAAACTATTGTCTATAATTCAAAATGATTTTTGTAACATCCACTTTTTGACTCATTATTTGATCAGATTGTGGCAAGTACACACAAAATTATATAACTTTTTTTTTTCTGAATTACTAAATGAACATGATTTAATTAGCCACAATTTCCTGTGGCATTAATGACAAATACTTGGGTTTCTGTGTATCTGCTTTGAAATGAGATAGAGACAAATTCTCTATAAATACAATGACATCAAGAATGTTTGTGTCACACTGTTAGCATAAGCTGCTAAATGAGTCTGAAACTGACCTGACAAGAACAACTGTAAAATCTTGCATCAGATCAGTGTGTGCATTATTACACATTGCATTGAAGTGTATGTACATCTTATCAGTTCTTGTTCTTGCCAATGCAACATTTATGTTTTTATTCCAGCATTTCGATCATCGCAAACAATAAATTTGCTCTGTCCGGTACACTTTCTCTGCCTGCGCGACTATTCTCTCCTCTTATGAAATATGAGCACACCAGAATGAACTATGGCTTGTACAGTTATTTATGGCTTGTACATCAGCAAAAATTCACATAGCAGAGACATGGCCGTTTGGGGTTGTTTTAGAGCAGGGGTCTCCAACCCTGATCCTGGAGAGCTAGTGTCCTGCAGATTTCAGTTCCAACCCTGCTCCAAGACACCTGTCTGAAATTAACAAGTAGCCTTGAAGACCTGATTAGCTGGTTCAGGTGTGTGTGATTGGGGTTGGAGCTGAAATCTGTAGGACAGTAGTTCTCCAGGAGCAGGGTTGGAAATCCCTGTTTTAGAGAGTAGGCTAGTATTTAAAAAAATATATTTTTATTTTCAATTCATAGGTTACAAAGTACTTGTTTGTCAGCATGGTTACAGATTACAGCTGTTTCTAGTTCAGTTAGTTTTCATATTTACACTCCTGAGTTTTGCCTTTATTTTGCCAAAATGGGTTTGGCGTTGTTCCTGATGTTATATCTGATGATATCTTAATCTTTTATATTTTCTTAATCTTATCATATCTTGTAATTGTCACAGATCAGTCAGGCCCTTCACTCCACCAATCACAACATTCCACATCCCGGAGTTCTAATCACACACACCTGCACCTGATCACCTCCTCATCAACCCACACTACAAAAGCTCACCACACACACACTTCATTGTCCGATCTCGTCATTGCTACGTGGACTCAGACATCCCAAAACGAAGAGAACTATATCCTTCCTATATTCTAAGACCGCTTACCTTGTATAACTTACCTCCTGTGTTCCTCCTCCTTGTGTCACCCTCTCTCTCTGCAGAAGTCCCAGCACGAAGTGTGTGTGTGTGTGTCACTCCCTGGATTCAACCTGTCTCGTCTACCTGTATTCCTGGAAGAGGAAAAGAGTTATCACCACCTTATCATCCTCACTAGTATTGCTGTTTACAAGACATCTACTCACCTCTCAAGACCTCTCGATTCACCTGTGTGCTGAACCTGTTTTAATAAACCACCTCATACTCACCCATCACCTTTGTGTCCGAGTCCGTCCATAACAGAAGATCGGACCAACACCGTCACTACAGGATGAGCATGCCGGACCCCCTTCAAGAGCTGGTGGATACTCTCAAGAAGTTGCTATCACAACCGCCCGCACCAACGGCACCACCAGCTCCACCACCACCACAATCACCGCCTAACCCCACTACGAGCACTCCTTCACCGATCGTTTTCGCCAGTCCTGTGGCCAGACCAGCGCCCTTCTCTGGTTCGGAGGAGGAATGCGATGGCTTCATTCTCCAAAGCACCTTGAACATAAACCTCCACCCACACGTTTTCACCACAGATCAGTCAAAAATTGCATACATCGTCACCTCACTCACCGGTCCTGCTCTGAGATGGGCAGAGACCATTTTGAACCAGGCTGGACCCGCTACCCACAGCTTCAACAATTTCATCCATCACTTCAAATAAGTGTTTAGCGTATCGCCTGGAGATTCCACTGTTGGTGAACAACTGTATCAACTCCGTCAAGGTACGAACACCATCCACCAATACGCCTTACAATTTCGAACCCTGGCAGCCGCCAGTGGTTGGAACGAACCTTCACTCATCACAGCTTTCCGACAAGGACTCAACCCTCGACTCCGCCTCCACCTCAGTGCCTACGACGATAACTACGGTCTGGAAAAATTTATTCAACTCGCTATTCGTTGTTCTAATCGCATCCAGTCCTGTTCTCCGGATCCTGCCATCGCCATCGCTACTCCTCCACCTCGCCGACCAGAGAAGGATGACCCTCCAGAACCCATGCAAACTAATACTACCCGTTTACCACTAACAGAACGACAACGACGCATTTCTCAAAGATTGTGCCTCTACTGCGGAGACGATGGACACCGAGTGTTGGAGTGTCCCTTGCGACCACAAAGGGTCTTGGTGAGTTCTGTCCTCGCTCCTCTTCCCAAGCTTAAGCCCCTCTCCACTCGTGCTTTGCTTACTGCCTGCTCTGATGTATTTGCAGTCACCGTCCTCCTCGACTCTGGTTCCGCGGGGAACTTCATCCCCACTTTCGACACCCCGAAAAGTTACGAGGCACAATCCATAACGGGCCAATCACTCACCAAGAGGACCATCCATCTATGCACCGAGCCAGTTCAACTACAGATTGGGCAACTACACAGGGAAGACCTTCAATTGCTGGTTCTGGAGGGTTCGACAGTGGACATCATTTTGGGTCGACCGTGGCTGGTGCAGCACGATCCACATCTGTCTTGGAGGACAGGAGAGGTCCTAAAGTGGGGTGAGAAATGCTTCCCTCGCTGTTTTCCCAACTTACCTCAACCAAGGCAACAGGAGAGACCTCAAATAACTATCGGCACCACATCCATAGAAAGTCCTCAAGAAAACCTGTCAGTCGACATCCCTTCATGCTACTCCCACTTTAGTGACGTCTTCTGTCCGAAGAGGGCTGCCCAGCTACCCCCACATCGGCCATGGGACTGTGCGATCGATCTCCTTCCGGGTGAGCCAGTACTACAAGGAAAAATGTATCCACTTTCACCACCGGAACAGAAGGCCATGGAAGAGTATATTGAGGAGGCATTACACCAAGGATACATTGTACCATCTACCTCCCCTGCTGCTTCCAGCTTTTTCTTCGTGGCAAAGAAGGATGGCGGCCTATGCCCCTGCATTGATTACCTTAAACTCAATGAAATCACAGTCAAATTCCGGTATCCCCTTCCCCTTGTTCCAGCAGCCCTTGAACAACTGTGCGGCGCCACCATCTTCACAAAATTGGACCTCCGCAGCGCCTACAACCTCATCCGAATACGAAAGGGAGATGAGAGGAAGACCGCCTTCATCACCCCTACTGGTCACTACGAATACCGGGTAATGCCGTATGGGCTTGTCAACGCCCCCTCAGTCTTTCAGGGGTTTATGCACGAGGTTGTCATGGGTCTGTGTGCTCATTCTGTGTGTGTGTGTGTGGCTCTGCTCGTTGTGCTTGTCAGCGTTGCCTAGTTACCGTGCACCTGACAAGGTAATCAGAGCAGTACAGGTGTTGCTCGTCTGCACTGCCTATATCTGGCTGGCGTGTTTGTGGGGTATTGTTGGATCGTTGTTCATGTCCTGTCTCGCTCTCTGTCAGTCCTTCTAGTTCCCGAGTTTTCTTCGCCTGGCTGCTGTTCCTTTCCCCCTGGAAAGTGTGGACTATTGGAGCGTTTGCGCTGCCTGAGCTGGAGATTCTGCTTCACCGGATTATCAGCACTTCCTCTGTGGCTGTATTATTGGAGTTGTCTAATAAAGACTTATTATTGACTCTCAATTGGATCTTGAGTTTCTGTACCGTGACAGAGGTGCTCTGGGAGTTCCTAAATCGCTTCGTTATCGTGTACATAGACGACATCCTTATCTACTCCCGGAGCCTGGCCGACCATCGCCACCACGTTGCGGAGGTCCTCCACAAACTCCGTCAGTTTCACCTCTATCTCAAAGCCGAAAAATGCACCTTCCACCAACCCTCAGTACACTTCCTCGGTTACATTATAGACCATCGTGGCATGGACAAGGGGAAGGTGGAAGCAGTCACATCCTGGCCAGTCCCCACCAACATTAAAGAACTTCAAAGATTCCTAGGATTTTCAAACTTCTATCGTCGATTCATTCCCAACTATAGCACCACCACCAGCCCACTCACCGACCTGTTGAAAGGAAAAACCAAGATTCTCATCTGGAACCCGAAAGCCCAAAAAGCTTTTGAAGATCTCAAACAAGCATTCACCAATGCACCACTCCTTACGCACCCAGACCCCGAAACACCGTTCATTGTTGAAGTAGACGCATCCACCACAGGCGTAGGAGCCGTCCTTTCTCAGCAGCAGGGGAAGCCTCCCAGACTCCATCCATGCGCCTATTTCTCCAAAAAACTCAGCCCGGCGGAACGGAATTATGATATCGGGAATCGGGAGTTATTGGCGGTTAAGTTAGCCCTTGAGGAGTGGAGGCACTGGTTGGAGGGGGCAAAGCACCCCTTCCTTGTTCTGACTGACCATAAAAACCTGCAATACATCCGAGAAGCCAAACGACTCAATCCCAGACAGGCCAGATGGGCATTATTCTTCACTCGTTTCCAATTCACGATCTCCTACCGACCCGGAACCAAGAATATTAAGGCTGATGCCCTATCCAGAATCCATACTCCCGAAGATGACGACCAAGAACCCGAAAATATCCTCCCAACAACTATCATCACCAGTCCAATACAGTGGACCTCTCCACCAGTCGCCTCCTCCACACCTCCCGCCAATCCGCCGGGCTGTCCACCAAACCACCAGTATGTACCTAGGAACCAACGGACTCCCTTAATCCACTCCACCCACGCCTCACTTGGTACTGGCCACCCAGGGGCCAACGCAACTCTCTCGCTGCTACGAGACCGCTTCTGGTGGCCCAACATGGCCAGGGATGTCAGAAGGTTTGTGCGAGGCTGCCCGGACTGTGCCATCTCCAAGAGCTCCCGTCATCTCCCAGCAGGCAAACTACATCCTTTACCCATACCTCAACGTCCGTGGTCACACCTAGGAGTTGATTTCATCACCGACTTACCACCATCCAATGGAAATACATGCATACTAGTCATCATAGACCGATTCTCCAAGTCCTGTCGTCTCATTCCCCTCACCGGTCTCCCAACAGCTCTCCAAACAGCTGAACTCCTATTCAATCACGTATTTCGATATTTTGGCATCCCCGAAGACATAGTATCCGATAGACGTCCCCAATTAATCTCCCGAGTCTGGAAAGCCTTCTCCCTCCTAGGTGTGACCATCAGTCTCTCATCCGGTTATCATCCACAGTCCAATGGGCAGACCGAACGCAAAATCCAGGAGATAGGGCGATTCCTGAGAACCTTCTGCCATAGCCGCCAGAACTCCTGGAACCAGTTCATAGGCTGGGCCGAGTACGCCCAAAACTCCTCACGACAACAATCCACTGGACTTACCCCATTCCAGTGCGTACTCAGTTTCCAGCCTCCCGTGTTTCCCTGGTCAGGTGAACCATCCAATGTCCCTTCCATCGATCACTGGTTCCGGGAGAGCGAGAGAGTCTGGGACGCAGCACACCATCAACTCCAACAGGCAGTGCGCAGACAAAGAGTGACAGCCGACGCCCGCAGATCAGAGAACCCGAACTACCAACCAGGGGAAAAGGTCTGGCTGTCGACCAGGGACATCCGTCTGCGCCTGCCCTGTAAGAAACTTAGTCCCAGATTCGTTGGCCCCTTCACCATACTGGAACGTGTCAACCCTGTCACATACAAACTCGAATTACCACAACACTACAGAATTCACCCCACGTTCCATGTCTCACTACTAAAACCCTTCTCTCCACCTCTCACCACAGGGCCTGACTTGGACGAAGAGACCCCTCTCCCACAAATCCTAGACGAAGGTGCGGTATATCAAGTTAAGGAGATCCTGGAATCCCGGCGTCATGGTGGTAAATTGGAATACCTCGTGGACTGGGAGGGCTACGGCCCTGAGGAACGCTCTTGGGTAGCCAGAGATGACATCTTAGACCCAACTCTACTCGAGGAGTTCCACACCGCCAACCCAGATCGCCCAGCACCCCGAGGCAGGGGCAGACCACCACGACGCCGAGGTCGGCCCTCAGGAGCGGGCCGTGGAGAGGGGGGTACTGTCACAGACCAGTCAGTCCCTTCACTCCACCAATCACAACGTTCCACATCCCCGGAGTTCTAATCACACACCTGCACCTGATCACCTCCTCATCAACCCACACTACAAAAGCTCACCACACACACACTTCATTGTCCGATCTCGTCATTGCTACGTGGACTCAGACATCCCAACATCCTGAAACGAAGAGAACTATATCCTTCCTATATTCTAAGACCGCTTACCTTGTATAACTTACCTCCTGTGTTCCTCCTCCTTGTGTCGCCCTCTCTCTCTGCAGAAGTCTCAGCACGAAGTGTGTGTGTGTGTGTCACTCCCTGGATTCAACCTGTCTCGTCTACCTGTATTCCTGGAAGAGGAAAAGAGTTATCACCACCTCATCATCCTCACTAGTATTGCTGTTTACAAGACATCTACTCACCTCTCAAGACCACTCGATTCACCTGTGTGCTGAACCTGTTTTAATAAACCACCTCATACTCACCCATCACCTTTGTGTCCGAGTCCGTCCATAACAGTAATGGTATTAGAAGTATTTTAACTAATAATTTACAGTTCAAGATTTGTTTTAGATATGTTATGCATAGTTTGAACATTTAATCAAATATTCATCAGTCTTTAGAGTGGTTTCACAATGTTGTCTATAAGCTAAGACAATTAGCTGTGACGATCCTGCATCTTGTCCTGATCTTTGACTTTGTATGAAATAATTAATGACTGATGTATTAGATGATGTTTTTGAATATGAATATCAGCCAGTAACTGTGTCCATATGTCTGACTAAAAGTACTTTCATCCTTTTCACATGTCATCCAGCAACATAATGATAATGCCAGTGTTCATTTTATTTCAGTAATTTCGTATTATTATATCAGCTATCAGTGAGAGGTATCAGGTTTTTGTATCTGTCACTGTAAGGTCTTATGGTGGTGTTGGTTTTTCAGATGAATATAATGCATGTGTTATAAGCTACTTTTGTCACGATGAGGAAGTTCTTACTCTGCAGCGAAATTGTGGTCACAGAGCTGTTGAAGTGTAGCGCAAACCACACAAACAGCCAATCAAAGTACACTTCAGTTTCCTGTTCTTAGAATTGAATCATTTGCTGTTTGCAGAATATCAGAGTAATGAATTGAAGCCCTTCTGCTGTTGTAATGTGTATCTTCTCACTATATAAAAATACCCCTGAAGCTCAGACGGCACAACATTAGATCTCAGAGTCATGATGGATGTTTCTTCTCTTCAGATCAACACAAGGTGATTAAAATAATGTTTTTTTTTTTGTTTTTTTTGTTTTTTTGTTAAGAGATATTCATTATTTAAACTATTACAGTATTGTGAAACTATGAAATAGAAATATCAAAAAATACAACATGGCAAAGATAGTAGTAAGAATATATTATATTATATTATAGCCTAGTAACAACAACAACAAAAGAAGACCAGTCTGGCAGGCTAGAGATCTGATGAAAATGAAAGAGGAGCGCTTCTGGTAACACTTTACAATAAGGTGTCATTTGTTAACATTAGTTAATGTGTTAACTAACATGAACGAACTATGATCAACACATTTATTACAGTATTTATTAATCTTTGTTAATGTTAGTTAATACAAATACAGTTGTTCATTGTTTATTCATGTTAGTTCACAGTGCATTAACTAATGTTAACAAACACAACTTGTGATTTTAATAATGCATTAGTAAATGCTGAAATTAACATGAACTAAGATTAATAAATGCTGTAGAAGTATTGTTCATTCTTAGTTCATGTTAACTAATGTAGTTAACTAATGTTAAGTAATGAACCTTATTGTAAAGTGTTACCGTGCTTCTAAACTAAAGCAGCACAACTTTAATGCTTTCATCTCTTTTAAATCATTGATGTAGAAACACATTTTTACTGAACAAGTGTTTTATTCCTAAAGAAATTGATTGATTTATTTCTGTTTTGCCACAAGAAGGAAACCAAATTCCATGTGTTGCATGCAAGAAAGTACTGTATCTGTATTGTTTTGATCACCATGCGATGTTCCTCTTCTTCTTGTGTAAATGACAGAATGATGATTTTTGAGGAAGAGCTCTTTCGGGTGGATCGGGGGAAAACGCCTCTCTTAAGGACTGTCATTTTTTTTTCTGAGGAACAGAACAAAAGTTAAATGTGTCCAGAATAGTTATCATAGTTTTAGTGGCAATTATACAATTTATAAGCATGAAAAATGTCCAGAGTTTTTATGTTATTAGATTTTTAACAAAAATGTAATTTGCACCAAGTGTTTTGCCCCTCAGTCTGACAAAGCAATTAGCATTATAGGTTTACAGCAAAATCAGAGTACATGCAGTTTGAGATTAAAATGATTTTTTTTAATATTTCTACATCACCCTTGTCAATGTAGTCCATAGTTACAAAAATGTATCTTGATTGTATCTAGTGGATATTTTGGGAAAAACAGTAGGGAGCGTTTTACTCCACGCTACCATACAGCTGAGCAAAGACTGTGCTTTAAAGTGAAACTTGACTCTGATTACTTAAATATACTTTACAAACTGTGACCCTGGAGCACAAAAGCAAAAGTCGCTGGGGTATATTTGTAGCAAAAGCCAAAAATATATTGTATGAGTAAAAATTATCGATTTTTCTTTTATGCCACAAATCATTAGTATATTAAGTAAAGATCATGTTCCATGAAGTTATTTTGTAAATTGTCTACTGTAAATATATCAAAACCTAATTTTTGATTAGTAATAGGCCTATAAGAACTTTCTCAATATTTAGATTTTTTTGCACCCTCAGATTCCAGATTTTCAAATAGTTGTATCTCAGCCAAACATTGTCCTATTTTAAAACAAACAAAAAAAAAAAAAAAAAACATACATCGATGGAAAGCTTATTTATTTATGTATAAACCTCAATTTCATAAAATTTACTGGTTTTGTGGTCCAGGGTCACAATTTACAAAATCATCTTTCTTTGATTCTCCTGTTGAAAATTAAAATATGTGGTTCGAGCCGGTTGAGATTAGGGTTTCCACCCGTCCCTTAAAATACGGAATCGTCCCGTATTTAAAGGTAAAATGATGCGTCCCGTATCAAATCAATACGGGACGCGATTTGTCCCATATTTTACAAGGGCCAAAGGCTTATTTGAACAAATAAGTATTTTGCACTGTTTATAATACTAATAGCAATTATAATGAAATCAATCTCATAAGAAGTATGAAAAAAAACCATTGACTCTGGGACGATGGAACCGGAAGTGCTAAAATGCACTCGCTTCCGGGTTTTCACCTACAAAGTGACATCATAGTTCCCCCACTCTATGAGAAGCTCATTTGCGCGTGATTGCATTTTGGCGTCTTTGTTTCCATAGCAACGGAGTCTCCAGAACGTGCGCTGTTAAAGCCCTTTACACGAGCGCTAAACATCATTTACAACATCTAGAGCTCACATCCGGCCTTTAAACACAAGACTCTCCAGGTGTAGGGCTGAATGGGAAAGTCATCAATGGTCTGTCCTGTATCTAATGATGAACGCACAATTTGCAGAGAAGCATTCAGTTGCTCATGGTGGACTGTCTGACTTAAAGGGAAAATGTGTAAAGGATAAAACATTTTTTATCGTTTACACACCCTCAAGTTGTTCAAAACCTGTAATCATTTCTTTCTTCTGTTAAACATAAAAGAAGATACTTTGAAGAATGTGGGTAAGCTAACAGTTTCTGGTACCCAATGACTCTGATAGTATTTTTTCTCTACTATGGAAGTTACTGAGGACCAGCAGCTGTTTAGTTACCCACATTCTTCAAAGTATCTTTTTTGTGTTAAAAAGAAGAACTTTATGCAGGTTTATAAAAACCTGAGTAAATTATGACAGAATTTTCATTTGTGGGCGAATCATACCATTAAAGTGACAGACACATCGTATAGGCCTATTGTTTTATTAAAATTTGGATAGTCTGTTAATATAATATTCCATACATTATCAGAGCTTGGTAGACATAATTATTATATTTTTAAACATGATTAGACAGATGAATTAATAGGTTAGAATTAATTTTAGACCCTATTTATTAATTTATCATTTATATTAATCATAAATATATACATAATAAATATAAATATACATACTACTACTACTACTACAATTTGGCACTTTATTACATAATAATGTGTTTCGTGAATGGGTGTCCCATATTTTGCCTTGCTAAAGGTGGCAACCCTAGTTGAGATGTTAAATAATTCACAGAGCAATTGGGAATTTATATGAATGTATCTATGAGGGGATTTAGATGGTATTTTCTTTTCATCTTGCCCCTGTATAATGCATTTAAAGTAGTGTTTATAAACACAGAGCTGCTTTGTTTACAGCGGTAACCATGGAAGCGCTGTATCACTGCTGTTCATAAGCGCCACCTGCTGGCAGAGAATCTGAGTTGAGTGAATGGTTACATCCTTACTGTTGACTGTTACTGGTTTAGTCACATGATGATATAAACTGAACTTGCTCTTGAACTAAAACCACTGGCTTTAACTAAACTCTTCATGTCATTTGTGTGATTTCACAGATATATTATGATTATAGAAATGAGATAACAGAGAGAGAAAACTGCTGGAGCATCAGAAACCAGATAAGAAAAAAACAACAGGACAGAGAGAGAAATGGAGGACGGAAATGAGACACAAACCAGTGAAACACAAGAGAAAAACAGACAGAGACTTGTTAGATGTAACAGTATGGATAAAATAAACCCAAGCTGTAAGTGTTTGTTCATTATGTAAATTCTAGTCTTCACAAACCTGTCTTAAAGCTTCACATTCAGACAGATTGATCAGATCTTCTGTAAGATGAAAGTTTACAGATGTGTGATTGTGTGTCAATGACAGAATGTATTATAGATTGAGAACATAAATCAGATTATCCTCATTGTTTTGGATTTGTTTTATGTTTGTGATTTCCAGTCTCTCGTGATCCAGACGGACCTGTAAACTTTAATTCTGGAGAAACTTCAGCATGTTCTGAAGAACACACAACATCCCTGAGACAGCAGCAGCTGAAGACAACACCATCATGATCACAGACTCCATCCATCCACACTACAGTCTGCTCAGATCTCAGGGACGTGCAGACAGGGGCAGTGGAAAAAAAGCACTTCTCATATTTACTTTAATTTTAAAGAACCTTTAACATCTGAAGAGCCTTTCTGTTTCACAAAAGCTTCTTTGTGGTGAAAGAAGGTTCTTCAGATTATAAAAAGGTAAGAAAGAGATGGTTTTTCAAAGAACCTTTGACTGAATGCTTCTTTGTGGAACCAAAAATGGTTCTTCTATGGCATCGCAGGAACATTTTAAGCACCTTTATTTTTAAGAGTGTAGGCAACAACTAAAGAAACTAAGCCACAATGTGCATGTTTTCTATGCTACTAGTTTAATGTATTTAGAATAAATGACTGCACAAAGGTGAGGGACATATTTTCACTAATAATTGGTTTATTTTGCAGAAGACAATAAATTGTTTTAATTCTTTTGGTGTTATTGTAATGTTTATGCCCATGATATATAGCCTTAGCTAAACTTTAGCTAACTTATGACATGGTAGCTCATAAGTCATGGATGCTAGCAAAACAAATTAACTATATTTGCCTTTTGTCTTTTGTTCATCATCACTCACCTCCGCACCAAGACAAACAAACATCAGTGTCTTCAGTTCACTGCACAACAGCTGCAGCTCGTCTGTATGGACAATATATCCATCCACTAGACAACACAGACCTCTATATAAAGTCAATCATTGTAAAGGTCAGCATTCCTCTACAAATAGTGAGCAGTATTTATTAAAATTCAGTGCACAGCGCCACCCTCAGGCTGAATAACTCAATGACGCTGAAGCTTCATCTGCATGTGTTCAGAATCAGTGACCAGACATTACACCAGACTACAGATTAGATCCAGACTCTGATGAACACAACACTGAGAAGATGATGCTGACCCTGAGAGGACTTCAGATGACCCCAGCTCTCAACCAGCAGAAAAACTGACCAATTCTCTCTGAAGCTGCTTTGAAACAATATACTGTCATACAGATAACAAAAACTATTAGAAATAAACCAGGTCTGTATGTATGTGAAGGAACTCAACATTTCCAGAATAAACAAATGAACACAATAAACAGACTCAATGTTCCTCTTCTTGCAGTCAGATAAAGTGCTGGATTGACCTTTGACCCCTGTAATACAGTCACGTGTCTCCCTCTACAGACGATCATCAGAATCACAGCAGAATTAAAGATCTACAAATATATCTGAAAGTATTTTACAGCAACAGCAATGAAAACACACGCACAGATGCTGCAGTTTTCATATGCTACACACCTGGTTTTATGTAGGCCCACCCACCTCAACATTTCTGGCTACGCTAGTAGTGATATCAAGCAGATCTCCATCATCTTCTAACTGAAGATTATGTGCAAAATCATGGCTCAGTCATAAATGCATTACCTAGTTATAATATGTTTTCTTCATTTCAAAGCTACAAAAAATAAAGTAAAATGATGCAAATCTTTACATCATACAAATGCATTTTAATCTAAGAGGAAATAAGTTGATACACTCATACTATGTAGAACATGGCTGTGAAGTAATTTTTGGCTGTGTAGTAATTATTATTTATGTATCTACTCAGTGAATATCTGATTTCAGACGCAGTCATATTTGTTTGTAGAGTTTCAGATCTCAGTCTAAAGGTTAAATTTGCGACACAGAGCTGAAGATGTAAATGTGTGAAACACACCTGATTCACATCAAGGTCCACTGTTTAAAAACAATAGAGTGTATATTATAATATAGCGTAAACTGCTAAGTTTGCTTTTTAATGCAAAATCACCATTAGGCCTATTATTAGTGAGCTGATAACTGAATGCCATTCACTGAATTAACTATCAAAAATGTATTTGTATATACTTGTATTAAATAGAATTAAAGGCATTGTAAATAAAAATGTGTAATTAATAGTATTTATATTTTTTGTAATGCATTCACGATGGAAACGCTTGTTTCCATCTTTGTCCGGTAGATGGCGAAAGTAGATTTTTCACTGTAATCTCAAAGGTGTTTAGTTTCAGGTTACAGTATGAGAAGAGATCTGATCTGAAGATGAATGAAGATCATAATGTCACACATAGAGCATAATTAGACTGAAACCAGTTATATCCTCATGAAGCTGATTATGACAGAGAAAACAACACAGCTAATGGCAAATCTGACAACAATAGTTAATAAAAATGTTTTATTTCTATAGCACCTTTCCAGGGCTCAAGGACGCTTTACAAACAGGGCCGTCGCCAGAAAATCTTCATTGGGGGGGCATTTCGTTTTCATAGGGGGGCACACTTTTTTATGATCTCAGAAACAGACATTCACCAAAATAATAAGGGCTCTGCCCTGCTGGATTTGGTGAAGCCGGTCCGAACTTCGCGCTGTTCAATTGGACTATTTACTGGCGGGTTAAGCTATTCGGCTTATTTTTGGGACTGAGCTTTTTGTTTTGTTTTTTTGTTGTTTCAATAAACTCGTTTTATTCACCTGCCATTGGATCCCGGTCTCGTTCCTGATATATGTAGGCTATGTTAGAATCACCGCTCAAATCGCCAGAGTTTTGTTCTGCACGCTCGCGAATCTTCTCTTTATAACACTATGTATAGGCTAAATAGAGATTCACTGTGCAGTGTAGAGAGAGATTCGTTGATTATAACTTAACTTTGTGAGATCGTGATGAACTATGGGTGGGTAATCTCTCTTAACGATGCTGCTGATAAAAAAAATTCTCCATTCCTATCGCAAGTAAAATCCAAAGTACAATTCCAATCGCCTCTGATTACTAAAAGATCCTCATTAATATAAGAAGAAACCACATCTTTAAGTTTAAGAGAAAAAGCAATCCTCTCTCTACCCGTTGTAGGAGCATAAACATTTATTAAACCAAAAACTCTATTTTTTATTTCAATTCTGAGAGCAAGTAGGCACCCTTTCACTATCTCACTTTTAGATTAAATCTTTACTTTACATCTGGGTGAAAATAATATTGCTACCCCTGCACAAAGGTTGGTGCCATGACTCAAAAACATGATCTCCCTCCCACCACACACTCCAATCAACTTCATTATCTTCGTTATGTGTTTCTTTTAACTTTTGATAATGGCCATTTACTTCTGTCCCTTGCCCCATTTACATTTAAGGATCCTACTCTAAGAATATCCATAGTAAAAAGTGGAAAGGAAAGAAAAAAGAAAGAGAACCACAGAAAAAGGTCAAATCCCCAAATATTTCTGTCAAATATTTCTTTAATCTGAACCTTTAATTATGGACGCGATAAATTTCTCCAGATCAGGAAAAACCTCTTCAGTGTCAACACTCCTCCCCTTAGTTTCATCTATTTATTTCATCAACAGAATAAAAATCTCCATATGTACCGACAACTACATCAATGCATGAATCATCATCTCTAATACTCTCGTCGTCTCACTCTTTTTCCTCGTCATCATTAAAGTCTGTAGTGTCTTCCTATCCTCCATGTAGTCCAAGGCACCAGTAATGATAAGACCATTAGACGAAACTCTCAGTACTTTCAGACGTGTTTACACTCACCTTTACTCTATCATCAGATTAATTTGCTCCTTTTACATCTCTATCTTCTTTTTGAGCACCTGTATCACTCGACGGCTTTGCTACTGTAGTCGCTCCACTATTCTCACCCGTCAAACCTGACGTCCCTTCTTCTTCCTCGGCCTGCTGTTTACGAGGGCAAGAAAATCTCTTATGACCAATATCTCCACATTCAAAACAACGTAAATTATCAGTACTCACGTAAACCATATAAGAACTCTCTCCACGTCACTCGAAACGAAACATCCAGTGTTTTAGTAGGGGATGTCAAAAACATGAAAACTTGTCTAAAAGACAATACATGCTTAATTTCGTCAGATTTACAGTTTTTACAGCACTAGCCATCTTTCCAAACCGAGTTAATTCTTGCACGATCGCATCATCTTTGACAAACATTGGAAATGGTCACTTTTGTAGCGGGAGCATAAAGAGGTGTAACGGGTACAAACGTTTCCTTCACCCAAATGCCACTTTCAATTATCCTGATTAGTAATTGTTCGTTTTTTTAAAAAACGACTTCTGCCTTGTTCATACGAGATGCAGAAATCTCTACCTGTTCTCCTGTTGCTAACAGCACCTCCTCAATCGCTGTACCTGCCTCGGGAACTCACCTGAAACCATTCTGAAGCAACAGAGATGGCTCTTTCCCCACAGGGGTAGACGCCATCCCGTTTTACTTAAAAAAAACAAACTGTGCAAACTTAATATAATCCAATATATCAGTGATTCAGAAAAAAAGGAAAGAAAGGAAAAAAACAAAAAACAAATGAATAAATCCTGTGAAAAAGAGAAATAATTTAATTATAAGAGAAGTTTGGAAACTTCACACTCTCACACACCACACTCACTCCAGAGAGAGAGAGAGAGAGAGAATTTAATTTTGAAAAATACTTTATTTACAATTAATCAAGTGACAATACAAACAATAATTATAACATTATAAGTAGAACATCAGATTTCCATCAAAAACAGTACACGATGCTCCTTGATTGCACCAAAGCATTTCAAAAGTTGACAGATCTTCCATAGTTTTATAAAACTTGAAATCAATCAACACTCTTGATTTTACTAAAGTTAAAAAACAGTCGACAACACTTTGACAGGACTTTTTCTCAATTCTGTTTTTCCTACTGATATAAATTAAAAATTTAGCTTCACCCAAAATGAAATTCAGTAATTGAGAAATGGACCTTGTCACGTCTGTACTTAAAACCCAGAATAAATGTCTCTGCAGAAAATAACTCATCAAAACAATTGAAAAGCCCATTTAAAACCACAAATAAAGGCTCCAACCTAAAACACTGCACAAAAACATGAAACACTGTTTCTCTTTCAGAGCAGAAATGACATTCTGGGTTTAAAACAGAAATAAACAGAAATAAAAGAGTTCACTGCAATAATACCATGAAGTACTCGCCACTACATGCCCACTCAGGTTTAAGTTAATACCTGTCCTAAAGTTGTAATTACAGATTTTTTAAGTGCAGAACCAAGTCCATGTAAATTGCAACTGTCAGATACTTCCAGACGGGCTCCAAGTATCAAAGGCTCCTCCAGCAGCCAATAGAGAGAACATGAGCTTTCAACATGATACAAACTCCACAGTTTAAAAAGATTCCTGTAGAAAGATGGCATCTTTTAGACAAGTCCATTTTCAAAGGGTCCAGCAGAAAAAGATGTTTATCCAACTCAAAGCCCCCGTAGTTTTGCAGTAGAGCAGTCAACAGCTCTCCAACTAAAATCTGATGCACCATCAAAAAGTCTTCGTAAAAACTGTAACCGAAAGGCAGCAGTTCTACTTTGTAAGTGTATTAGTCCTTGTCCTCCTTCATCCTTAGGCAGGTGTAAAACGCTTTGTTGCACCCAGTGCAAATTGTCCCAGAAGAAATCCACAAGAATAGCTTGAATTTGAGCTAACAGATGAACTGGAGGGTCCACACAGGTCAGCCTGTGCCATAAGGAGGATGCCACCAAATTGCTAACAACAAGAGTACGTCCCTTATAAGACATGTTTGGAATCAGCCATCTCCATTTTTCAAGGCAACCCTTTAGTTTTTCAAAAACCCCTTCCCAGTTTTTCTACTGGGTCAGACATCACCTAAAAACACTCCATTTAATACCTCCTTTTCCCCAAAACAACCCATCAGGAATATTCGGTTTACCACCGGCCCATCGACCAACTAGTAATGTTTCACATTTCATCCAGTTAATTCTGGCAGAAGACACAAACATAAATTCTTCAATTAGTTTAAGCAAAACTTGAATATCATTTTGCCCACTGATAACAACCACGACATCATCAGCATAAGCTGACAGACGAATATTATTTTTACAATTAGGTAAAGATAAACCATGTACATTTAATCTTAATTGATGCAACAAAGGTTCAATGGCCAAAGAGTATAACATTCTGGACAAGGAACACCCCTTCTTATGCCCCTATGAACCTGAAAGGGAGCACATAAGCCCCCATTTATCTTCAGTACACTCTCAACTTCACTATAGAGCACTTTAATCATATCTATACATTTTTGGCAAAAACCAAAAGCCGACTGAGTTCTCCACAAATATGTGTGTTCAACTCGATCAAATGCTTTTTCCTGGTCAAGTGAGATCAGACCAAAATTGAAATTACATAAATTTGACACTTCTAAAAAAAGAGATGTTATCAAAGATGGATCTACCCGGAATACAGTAGGTCTGGTCCAGATGGATGACAAGGTCCACTACTCCAGCCAATCTGTTGGCCAACGTTTTGGAAAACAACTTATAATCACCGCAAAGAAGTGAGACGGGACGCCAACATTAAATATCAGAATGAGAGTGATTATAGCTCTTCGGCAACTCAACGGGAGCCTGCCCTCTGACAAACTGCCATTCATTACCTGAAGCAAATCTACTCCCAACTCAGCCCAAAAAGATTTTCAAAAATCAGCTGGGAGACCATCAGAGGGCTGGAGAGAGCAACATTACCCTCCTCGGACATCTGGGGTAAGGCGTCAAAGAAAACATTTTCCTCCCTGCTCTCTAAATTAAGCTCACTTATGTAAAGGTTCTGATAAAAACCAACAGCCCTTCTTTGGATGTCTATGGGGTCTATCAACAAACCCCCATCCTCAGAACGCAATGCCTGAATAAGGCGTCTTTGGCCATTCTTTTTCTCAAGGCTGAAAAAATATTTAGATGGTGCATCCATTTGATCAATACTTTGAAAACTTGACCGGAGCAGTGCCCCCTGTGTTTTATATCCTAGTAGATCAGCTAACTGTGCTTTCTTCTTCAAACAGACATCTAGATAATAACGGTCTCCAGTAGAATCAGCTAGCTGCTGACAGTTATTTATATCAGTTTCCAAGCTCTTCAAAGGTTGTTAACACCTCTCTTATTTTTTGTCGCTCTGAGGAACAGCTTTGTGTCATCAACATAACTACGAGCAGAAACATCGCTCTGGGAGAGTATCACACTAGAATCGGAATCACTCACTTTCTGTCTCATGACCCTCACTAAGTTGTGAGTAGAATAGAATATAGTAGAAACATAGTAATTACTATTTAAAAACATTACATGATTAAAAACAAAAGTTTACAGGTATAAATCTTGGGTTGTAACTCAATTTAATCCACTATTTTGCTTTTTTCCCTTTTCTTTACAATAATTACAATGATGACAGCAAACAACAGCGACCACACTCCACACAGAATCAATGGCAGTAAATACGAACGTGCTCTATTACTGCACTCAGCATCAGTCGTATCGGTTCCTTCCTTGATTGTTAATTTGCCAAGAGATTCACAGCTGTTAGAGAGAGATACAGTACTCAAGTTAAACTACAAATATATCTCTTTTGAGAAAAAAAAAGAAAAAAAAAAATCTACTGAAATTATAAAACAAATTTAATTCAAGAAGGTGTCAGTGTTTAAAAATATTAATATTTACTTTGTATGCAATTTGCAGAATGTGCCATCTGAATATGAATCAGCAGGACAGTCATCACACACTGTATCTCTGAATTCTGTTCCTGTACAAACACAATTAAAAAAAAGGTTCAGTACATGAGCAATAAAAGCAGTGACAGGTCTCACAGATAATTCATCATTATTCAGAATAGCATCTGACACACTAAATGAATCTTCACATAACTAACTAATAAACAGCCTAATTATAATTTAGTAGATTTTTTCAGGTGGTTTTGTCACGTGCTGTCAGAGACACAAGCAAGCAATGTCTATCACGAGGAACCACATCCTACTTTCCCCAGGTGCAATAAATTGTAAAGCTGCTTTGGGACAACATGCATATTTCCATAATTGAGTTATTTAATATAAATGCAAGCAGAATTATTGTTCTCAGTTTTTATGGATGCATATTAAAGCTGTTTGTCTGATAAAGACTGACCGTTTTGGTTGATGTATTGTCCAGGTGAGCAGGATGAATGTTTCATGGCCTTTTTACAGTTGGAGAGCAAGTCTATACAGTAATAACCTGGCAGAGGTTCACACACTGTATCTGATATTAATGTACACACATGCTTTACTCTCAGCCCATTACCTTTGACAAGAAAGCAAACAAACGAGTCAATTATAGAAAACCTGGCAATGACAAGTCAGCAAGAGAAAAAAACATTACAATATATTTGAATACATGAAACCATGACGACTCACTTGGATCACAGACAGAACAGTGCAGACATTCAGTAAATCCATTAGGAGCGCTAGTGAAGGTCATCACGGGGCATGAATCACATGTTGTGCTTGTGTACTCATCACAATGTCTATAAACTCGCTTTCCTAGACAATATAAAACAATTACCAGCACAATTATTATTCATTATTTATACATGCCATATGTACATAACTTTTACATGTATTTGTAACTGTATAAGTTGTATTCATTGTATATCTGTATATTTCTATAAACTGTGTAGACTTAAAAATGAAAATTGTTTCTTTTGTTCTGTATCTTGATTTTATGTTAAGTACATTTCTAACGCCACAACAAATTCCTTGTGTGTGTGTTTGTGCACACTTGGCCAATAAATCTTGTTCTGATTTAGAATATAATCTTGAATACATAATAAAAATAATAAAAATAATCAGACCGTAATAACGCTGGGTACACAGATATTGTTATGCACAATCCCAATATTGGTTTTTGACCTCTTTTTTTACTTTATGCCTATTTTCAGGAATATCTGCTTCTGCTGAACAACTTGACAAGAGTTGTGAATGTTTGCAAATCAGAGTCAAAGTGAAATAAATCAAGAAATCTGCATCAATACCCAACTCTAGACTGGAGTCATGTTGTGCATAATGCAATGATGGATCAGTGATTCCAAACCATCTTCCATCTTGGAAACCACTAATATTGAATTGTAATTCAACACCTGGCCTGCCCTAGTTGTTTCTATATACAGTATTGAATATTACACATATTGTTATGTGTAATTTCTGCCAATGGGAGAGCAGCCGCTACTTGGCATAGCCCACAGAGAAATACCAGATTGGTGGAGGATTACTTTTAACAAGACCCTGACCACATCAGTCCAAACATAGAAGATTATTTTATGAACATATTACAGTTGTTCATCAGTAATAATGAATGATACAGTTTAAAGCCTATAATGAAAAAGTATCATATGACGCCTTTAAGAATCTGACTTCATCTGCATGTATTGTGGGTTTGAGTGAAGAGCAGTCTTATACAGGACTTACCTGGATCACACATCGGGCAACACTCGCCATTAACTTCATATTCTGCATTATTACATGCTGCCACACAAAGCACAATGCTCACGTAGAACAGAGGAAGTAATTTTGATAGATTATAGAATATACACATCTTGGAATTAAATAAATCATCTCTGGTGCTGAGGTGTGTCACGGATGATATAAAGGATCCACGTGCAAAGGCAGTCAGTCAAAAACAGTCCTTAATGAAAACGCAAAACAAGGCAGTCTGTCGTACAATGACACAGAACTGGATGAGAACAAAACACAACTGAAGAAGGTCAGGCTCAGAGGACTCCCGACTTGGAGAGAGCTCGTAGGGCTGGGCTCACTGGAAGCAGCAACAGGACACCGAGAAAACTTAGATGAACACAGCAAGACAAGACATGGTAAGACTCCTGACGGTATCCTGACATGAAGGGCGAAACAAGAGCATAAGCATGACACACACAATAATCCGACAGAGAGCCGCATGCACAGCCACTGGAAATAGAGCCAATAATTAGAGCAGAGTGGAAACAGGTGTCACCGCCAAGCAGCGCGAGCGCTGATTGTGATGACAAACAGGTGGAGAAGAGAGCTAGAACGAGCATGGGCGTGCCTGAGAGTGTGAGTGTAAGATTGTGTAAGTATGTATGTATTTATGTGTAAGTGTGTGTGAGAGAGAGAGACAGAGAAGCAAACCCAGCTCATGACAGTACCCCTCCCTCAACGAGCGCCCCCAGGCGCTCCCGAGGAAGAAGCATGGCGAGAACGGTAGAAGTCCTCGATCAGCGGCGATCCAGAATGTCGGGCGGAATCCAACGCCTCTCCTCAGGACCGTACCCCTCCCAGTCCACCAAAAACTGGTGGCCACGCCCTCGAGGACGGACGTCAAGAAGCTTACGGACTCTGTAAACAGAAGCCTCCTCGTCAATAGGAGGAGGAGGAAGGGGGGGACGGGTGGGAGCGCGGACAACAGGCTTGACGCAGGACACGTGAAAGACAGGGTGAACACGGCGCAGCTGACGGGACAACTTGAGTCTGATCGCGACCGGACTGAGAACCTTCACAATAGAAAAGGGCCCAATAAAGCGGCATCAGCTTACGAGAACTCTCCTGCATAGGCAAATTACGGGTGGAAAGCCACACCTTCTGACCACAAACATACCTGGGAGCCCTAACCCGGTGACGATTAGCGGCTCGACGTGTACGTGCTCTGGTACGACATAACGCTGATCTCACCCTCTTCCAGGTACGCTTACATCTCTGAATAAATGCCTCTACGGAGGGAACGGAGGCCTGGGACTCTTGGGACGTGAATAGAGGAGGTTGGTAACCCAGACAACACTCGAGCAGGGATAACCTAGTGGCAGGCGAGGGCAGAGAATTATGGGCATATTTGGCCCAGGACAGTTGGTCGCACCATGATGCGGGGTTCCGCGAGGTTAAGCTACGCAACATGCGACCCAGAATCTGATTAGTCCTCTCGGCTTGCCCATTGGTCTGTGGATGGAATCCTGACGACAGACTGGGGATGCCCCTATCTGCCGACAGAACTCCCTCCAGAACTGAGAGGCGAACTGAGGCCCTCTGTCAGACACAATGTCCGAAGGAAGACCATGGATCTTGAACACGTGATCAATCATAACTTGGGCGGTCTCACAGGCGGACGGTAATCTAGGGAGAGGGATAAAGTGGCGGCCTTGATCGGTCCTAGCAACGGTGAGGATGACCGTATTACCGGCCAGCGGAAGACCGGTCACAAAATCAACGCAATGTGAGACCACGGACGTGAAGGAATGGGGAGGGTCTAAGAAGACCTGCCGGTGGAGTGTTACTAGATTTAGTCTGGGCACAAACATGACAGGAAGCAACAGGCGCGAGCGTCACGTTCTCTAGTGGGCCACCAAAAACATTGACGAATCGCGGCCAACATACCCCTAACTCCTGGGTGTGCCACCAATTTGGATGAGTGACCCCAACGAAGAACTGCAGAGCGTCGACCTCAGGAACGAATAACGTTCCCTCAGGGGCGCGGAGTGGTCTGGCGATCGTAAAGGGCTCTCCTCACAGCCTGTTCCACTCCCCAGGCGGCCGCCCGACCACACAACGCTGAGGTAAAACACTCTCATTGGTCGAGGGACCCCTGACGAGCCGAACTGGCGTGAGAGAGCATCCGGCTTGAGATTCTTAGAACCGGGTCTAAACGAAATAGAAAACTCAAAGCGGCCAAGAAAAGCGCCCACCGAGCCTGACGGGCGTTAAGTCTCTTGGCGGAGCGGATGTATTCTAGATTCTGATGATCCGTCCAGACAATAAATGGCACACTGGCTCCCTCAAGCCAGTGTCGCCATTCCTGCGCCAGACGGATCGCCAAAAGCTCTCGGTTACCGGCGTCGTAGTTGCGCTCGGCGGACAAAAGCGATGAGAATAGAAAGCACGGGTGAACCTTGTCGTCAAGGGAAGAGCGTTGCGACAAGATAGCTCCTACCGCGACGTCGGAGGCATCAACCTCAACAATAAACTGTCTCTCGGGATCTGGGGTGATAAGGATGGGGCGGAGGTAAATAACCCCTTGAGCCGATCAAAAGCACCCTCGCCGCCTCAGACCAAGCAAATCGAATCTTGGACGAGGTGAGGATAGTGAGTGGGGCAGCGACCTGACTAAAGTCTCGGATAAAGCGACGGTAAAAATTAGCGAACCCCAGAAACCGCTGAAGCGCGACTTGAGAATCTGGAACTGGCCAATCAATGACAGCACGAACCTTGTCAGGGTCCATGCTGATTCCCTCCGCCGAAACCACTGAACCGAGAAGCGTGACAGACCGGGCATGAAACATGCACTTCTCCGCCTTGACAAACAGGCGGTTCTCAAGCAAGCGCTGCAAAACTCGGCGGACATGCTGTCGTGTACCTGGAGAGGGTGAGAAAATAAGAATGTCGTCCAAATACACAAACACAAAGACATTTAGCATATCTCTCAAGGCGTCATTAACTAAGGCCTGAAAAGCGGCGGGGCGTTGACCAGCCCGACGGTAAAACCCGGTACTCAAAGTGCCCGACAGGGTGTTAAACGCAGTCTTCCACTCGTCTCCCTCCTTAATACGTACCAAGTGGTAGGCATTGCGCAAGTCCAGCTTTGTGAAGACCTTTGCGCCCTGTAAGATCTCGAAGGCCGACGACATAAGAGGCAAGGGATAGCGATTCTTGACTGTTATGCCGTTCAGCCCCGATAATCAATACAGGGACGCAAGGACCCATCCTTTTCTTCACAAAGAAGAACCCCGCACCGGCAGGAGAGGAGGATGGAACAATAATCCCGCAGCGAGGGACTCTGTGAGGTATTTCTCCAGAGCCTCCGCTCGGGCGCCGAGAGAGTATAATCGACCACGGGTGGCATGGTGCCCGGAAGGAGCTCAATGCTACAGTCGTAAGGACGATGAGGCGGCAAGGATGTAGCCGGGAGCGGCTGAAGACCGCCCGCAGATCGTGGTACTCCTCCGGAACTCCGACAAATCACCAGGCTCCTCCTGAAACACAGACACAGAGGAAACAGCAGGGACAGCAGACACCAAACAGTTGACATGACACGACAAATTCCATGAGTGAATAGAACCCTTGACCCAGTCAATCTGAGGGTTGTGCTGAATAAGCCAGGGATGCCCTAGAACAATGGGGGTATAAGGGGACTGGAAAACAAAAAAGAAATAGTCTCTTGGTGATTTCCTGAGGCGGTAAGGCTCACCGGACTGGTGATATGGTGAACAGAAGAAAGTACACTACCGTCTAAGGCAAAGACAGTGGTGGTGTCATTCAAGTCCAGCAGGGGGATCTTCTGTTCGCTAGCCCATCTCTCGTCAATAAAATTGCCCTCTGCCCCCGAATCGATGAGCGCTGGACCAGTGACAGTAAACTCAGCCCATCGAAGAACAACAGAGACAGTCGTCACGAGACCTGGGTGAAGAGGGATGACAGTGGCGCCGCCAGTATTCCTCCGTCTACTGGCGAGCTCTGGCTTTTAACAGGCACGAAGAGGCGAAATGTCCAGCCGCGCCGCAGTACAGGCAGAGACGGTTCAGAATCCGCCGTTGCCGTTCCTCCGCAGAGATGCGAAGCCCCCCCAGCTGCATAGGTTCAGGATCAGACTTGAGAGGAGAAGATGCCACAGCAGGTGTAAGAGTCTCTAGTGGTCTTGAATTCGAAGCTCGAACCCGCCTCCGCTGCTCGAAGCATCTGTCCAAACGAATGCCCAGTTCAATAAGCTGATCCAGCTGAGTCGGCGGTCCACGCGCATAAATCTTTTACCTTGATCATCTCCTCCTTGAAGAGCTCGAAACGACCACAGCAAGGAGTCTGTGCCTCCCAAGCGGAAGTTCCCCATTCACGAGCACGTCCCGTGAGAAGCGACAGAACAAAGGCAATCCGGGCGGGATCTCCCGCATACGTCTGGGGCTGGAGAGAAAAGACAACCTCACATTGAGTCAGAAAAGCTCTGCATTCAGTGGGCTCACCAGCATAACAGGGGGGGTTGTTGACACGCGGCTCAGGAGGAGGATGTCGGCTGTAAGAGTTGATGGATCTCGGTACAGTTGTAGTAGACGGAAGATAAATCTGTTACCTGCGCGGTCAAACTCTCAACTGCGTGACGGGCGGCAGACAACTCCTCCTCATGTCTACCGAGCATGACTCCTGAATCTCCACCGCTGATCGAAAAGGTTCCTCCTCTGCTGGATCCATCTTGGTCGGATTATTCTGTCACGGATGATATAAAGGATCCACGTGCAAAGGCAGTCAGTCAAAAACAGTCCTTAATGAAAAGCATAAAACAAGGCAGTCTGTCGTACAATGACACAGAACTGGATGAGAACAAAACACAACTGAAGAAGGTCAGGCTCAGAGGACTCCCGACTTGGAGAGAGCTCGTAGGGCTGGGCTCACTGGAAGCAGCAACAGGACACCGAGAAAACTTAGATGAACACAGCAAGGCAAGACAAGACAAGACATGGTAAGACTCCTGACGGTATCCTGACATGAAGGGCGAAACAAGAGCATAAGCATGACACACACAATAATCCGACAGAGAGCCGCATGCACAGCCACTGGAAATAGAGCCAATAATTAGAGCAGAGTGGAAACAGGTGTCACCGCCAAGCAGCGCGAGCGCTGATTGTGATGACAAACAGGTGGAGAAGAGAGCTAGAACGAGCATGGGTGTGCCTGAGTGTGTGAGTGTAAGATTGTGTAAGTATGTATGTATTTATGTGTAAGTGTGTGTGAGAGAGAGAGACAGAGAAGCAAACCCAGCTCATGACAAGGTGGTCATTTTGCGCTTTTTGTTTCATGGAGCTGAAAAAGAGATTTGTGTTAGATGGCTTTCAGAAAAACAGACAGAAATAAATTGTGCCAGACACTTTCAAATCCATTTTACTAAAATGTATACATTGACTCATTATTTTTTACATTAATGCACCAGCAGGTGACGTCAACTTCTTAAAACAAGGGGAATGACAATTTACAAAATGCCTATATTTCATATTATATGACATATATTTAGGAAAGAACGTTAAAGCATTAATTTTTTAATTAACATTTAAAGATGCTGAATAACTCCATTCACTACATTTTATCAAAACACAAAACTACCCTAAATATAGTTCTATTATAATCTAGTTAATTATAAGTGAGAGGAATACAAAGGAAATGTATTATATAAATACCAGATGAATCATACAGCAATCTCACATGGGTTTGCAGGTAAAACTCCCATATCTGTATCAAACAGAAAAGTGGGTGAGTGAAGTACTGTAAAGGTTTGAAAAAAAGTAATTATTTAAATCTCAAATAACTATAAAAACATAAAATGTTCAACATTTACACTTCATGGTGCATCCACTGACTTCCATTTTCATTTATATTCCACAGAAATCAGTTAGTCATACAAGTGAAGGAGTGGATCCCCCACCTTGCTTTTTATTATATAATTTTGAATGATTACGATCAGTTACTAAACAATATTTATCTTTCTATGAATTTAATGATTTTAATAATTTCTGTAATCTTATAGTGAAGTAGGGTTATGATTAGTGAATCTTCAAATATAACATGCTTCTCACACACAGGGATTTCCCTGCATGACCAACTCACACATTAATAACTTTTACTTCACATCATACTGTACTTAGAGAATAAATGCAGAATATTATTTGAACCTCTCGCTGTGAGAAAGGATGTCTCATCACTATGTTTGGGGAAAGCTCCCTGATCTAGCTAGAGCTCTGAATCCTCTAGCCTTGAAGACGATGTATGTGTGCGTGTGTGTGTGTGTACATGTTTTTGTTGCAGGAAGAGATGGCTTCCGTAATAAGCAGCATCCAAGGTGTTGGAATGACCATATTATGACCACCGGACTCATCTATAGGTGAAAGATCTGGACTGCAGGCCAGTTCAGCACCCGGACTCTTCTACTACGAAGCCATGCTGTTGTAACAGCTGCAATATGTGGTTTTGCATTGTCCTGCTGAAATGCACAAGGCTTTCCCTGAAATTGTTACGAATCCTGGGCCTGCCCTTCTGTCTGACTGCCACAAGAGGTCGCCCTGCCATCATATTGACTTTCCCAGCACACATCACAATGGACTCCAATTCCCATCATTCATTACTGATCACAGCTGTCACCAATCACTCATTGCACTAATCACACGCACACCTGATCCTACGCACACACTGATCACATACCTTATTTAATCCCTGGACTTTCCTTCCGTCAGGGCCGAGTATTGTATGCATTTATCGCTGCCCTACAGAGCCCCTGTCAGTTTCCCTAGTCTAGTCTAGTCTAGTCTAGTCTAGTCTAGTCTAGTCTAGTCTAGTCTAGTCTAGTCTAGTCTAGTCTTGCCTCGCCTCGCCTCGCCTTTGTTGGATTGTGTTTTCCCCTGCCTGGACTATCGCTCACGTTTTGGATTACCTCTCTTGTCTAGCCCTCTTGATACTGTTAGCTGTTGCCTGACCCACGCCTGTTTCAGATAACTCTTTGCATTGCCTATATACTGTATACCTGTCTGCCATTGTTCGACCCTGCCTGTTATGACCACGTCTCTGATCAATAAAAGCTTGCATATGGATCCGCACGTCTCACATCTCGTCAGCCCCGTAACAGAAAAAGACGTCGTCTGGAGGGGAGCATATGTTGCTCTAAAACCTTTATATACCTTTCAGCATTCATAGTGCCTTCCAAAACATGCAAGCTGCCCATTCCATATGCACTTATGCACCCCCATACCATCAGAGATGCTGGCTTTTGAACTGAATGCTGATGACATGCTGGAAGGTCACCTGGTCTCTTTAGCCCAGAGGATACGGCGTCCATTATTTCCAACAATAATGTCAAATTTGGACTCGTCTGACCATAGAACACTTTTCCACTTTGAAACAGTCCATTTTAAATGAGCCTTGGCCCACAGGACATGACGGCGCTTCTGGACCATGTTCACATATGGCTTCCTTTCTGCATGATAGAGCTTTAGTTGGCATCTGCAGATGGCACGGTGGATTGTGTTTTCCGACAGTGGTTTCTGGAAGTATTCCTGGGCCCATTTAGTAATGTCAGTGACTACATTTACATGCACACGAATAATGCGATTATTTCCAATAATCAGAGTAAGGACTTAATCACATTATGATGTTTACATGTCAAGAGCAAACCTCTTCACTCCCATTTAAATGCAATTTCCGTTATTCTTATTATTCACTAAGAATTGTGGTTATTTTTTTACTGCCATTATTGACATATCCCCACTGAACAGCACAAATGATGGACTCAGAAAGAGCAGGTGTGTTACTGGTCGCTGTTTTAATTTATTTTCATCTTATTGGTTTAATTGGATATCCG
Organism: Onychostoma macrolepis; assembly: GCF_012432095.1. Classification (NCBI taxonomy): domain Eukaryota; kingdom Metazoa; phylum Chordata; class Actinopteri; order Cypriniformes; family Cyprinidae; genus Onychostoma; species Onychostoma macrolepis. Next base: position 30,136,520 of record NC_081175.1, read on the forward strand.
GTCCGGTCAAGATGGAGCTAGCGTGTTTGCCGGCATGCCGTCAGGCTTTGGAATTTCTTTGCCTGTTTATGTCTATCATGTACCTGTTCAACTCTCGTGCTTTCGGTGGCTCTCTGCCAAGTGGTAAAACCATATTGTGCTACTATCGTCAATCTCTTATAAGCATTCAGACGTCTATGTTGGCGTTTGGATCCCGAGACTCTCGTTACCGTAGTTTCGTTCATCCCGCGGCTTTACTTTCGGTTCCTGTGGAGCTTCTTCGGCGACGATGTTCCCAGCAAAGGAAGAAAGGTCGAAAAAAACGTGGAAAACGAGGAGGATTTCTGATTAAATATAAAAAATCTTGGGCTTCGCAAAGGAATTATTTGGTGGCGCATATGGACTATTCAATCTTTGGGGAATTAAGGCGCTCATGGTTGGTTCCCGTTGAGCCTAACGGGTGCTTCCAGCTCATTGGCGTGGCCAACGGCTTCGGCGTCATCGGAACGGAGGAGTAAATGTCAGCAATCTTCGATCGCTCAAACAAGATAAGTGCATGCATCTTCCACAAGTTGATAACACCATTTCAGTTAAGATGACGTTAATAAATGCAAGATCCATGGTGAATAAAACTTTCATTTTAAATGATTATTGTTCATCAAATAATTTGGACTTCCTTTTTGTGACTGAAACTTGGCTTGATGCGTTGGACTTAAGTCCTTTGTCTGAACTTTGTCCTTTTAATTATTTATTTTTCAATTCACCTAGAACTTCTGGAAGGGGTGGAGGTATTGCAACAGTGTACAAAAATCATTTTAAATGTAGTCAACTGCCGTCCAGGAAATATACTAGTTTTGAAATGCAATTATTTAGGGTTGATTCTGTCTCTTCTTTGCTATGTGCACTTATTTATAGGCCTCCAAGGTATAATAAGGATTTTATTGATTAATTTTCTGAGTTTTTGTCTATCACAGTTCCCACTTGTGATAATTTTCTTATTCTTGGTGATTTTAATATACATGTGTGCTGTCCCTCTAAGCCATTGGCTAGTGAATTTTGCAGTTGATCGATTCATTTAATTTTACTCAGTTTGTGTCAGGATCTACCCATAGAGCTGGCCATACTCTCGATCTTGTATTGTCCTTGGGTCTCTCTGTTCCTAATGTTGTGGTAAATGATGTTTGTTTTTCTGATCATTTGTTTGTTTGTTTTGATGCTGTATTTCCTTCGCTGAATTCAGTAAGCAATAGGTCTGGCCACTCTACTCGTTTTATAAATACTTCAACTGCTGATAAATTTTCAGAGGCCTTTTTAGCCTCTTCATTTTGCCATGATTTAGAGTTTTCTTCTCAGAACCATAGTGTGGAAGGGTATTTTAATTATTTTAATTCGGTTTGTACAGAAATTTTAGATGAGATAGCACCCTTAAAATATAGGGAATCAAATAAACAATCACAGCCGTGGATGAATGATGAAATTCGTACCTCAAGGAAAATTTGCAGAAGGGCTGAACGAAAATGGAAGAAAGATAGGTTGCAAGTTTCATTTGATATATTAAGAGAAGCCTTGGCAAATTTTCAATCTATTGTGAAGGCTGCAAAAGCAAAATATTTTTTCAAATATAATTAATAAGAACTCAAACAAGCCTAATGTCTTATTTAGAACAATTAATAAAGTTATTCTTCCTGCACCTACTAATTGTCTAGAGCCTACTCAAAAGATGTGTGAGGATTTTCTGCAATTCTTTGTAAACAAAGTTGATAATCTTCGGTTAAAGATGATCTCAGTAACGATCTTTCATGCTGAGTTAAATTATCAGAGTTCATTTTGTAGTTTTGAACCTATTTCTTTACCTCAGTTAGAGCATATATTAAGGCACACTAAGCCGGCTGCACATCCGTTTGATCCTCTTCCTCCTCGGCTGTTGTTAAATTTGTTTAATCTTTTAGGTAAAACTATTCAATCTCTTCTTAATAGTAGTTTAATTAATGGAAATGTCCCTTTTTGTTTTAAACATGCAGTAGTGCAGCCACTTCTTAAGAAACCGAATTTAGATTGTACTGTTTTAAGTAATTACCGACCTATATCGTAACTTCCATTCTTATCGAAAATTTTAGAGAAGGTTGTTCTGTCCCAGCTTGCGTCATATTTAGATACGAATGCTGTTATAGATATGTTCCAGTCAGGTTTTAGGTCTCTTCATAGTACAGAATCCGCCCTTCTTAAGGTTTTTAATGATATTTTTTTGGCAGTTGATTCAGGAAAGGTAGTTATTCTTATTTTACTTGATCTCACAGCTGCTTTTGATACAGTTGATTATGGTATTTTATTGCAGCGTTTGGAAGATGTTGGTGTTAGGGGTACTGCCTTAGATTGGTTCAAATCATACTTAAATAATAGATCTTTCTCGGTTTGCCTTGGAGATTTGTGTTTGACATCAGCTAAATTACGTAGTTGACCCTCAGGGGTCTATTCTTGGGCCTATTTTATTTTCATTATATATGGGCCCTTTGGGTTCAATTTTTCGTAAATATAATATTATGTATCATTTATATGCAGATGATACTCAGTTATATATCCCAGTAGATCCAAGTGCATCTCAATCTTTTGAGGAACTTGTTCAGTGTTTAGGTGAGATAAGAGCCTGGTTGGCAAGCAACTTTCTTCATCTTAATACTAATAAGACTGAGTGTGTTGTTTTTGGACCTTCCTCTGCTTCCAAGGAAATTATAAGTAGGTTGGCCTCTATGAAGATAAGTGTTTCAGATCATGTTAAGAATTTGGGTGTTACAATGGATTCAGCTTTAGTTTTAGATAAACAGGTTTCTAGTGTTGTGAAGGCTGCCTTTTATCAACTTAGAATTATTTCTAAACTGAAATCTATTCTTTCTTTTAAGGACCTGGAGACTCTTATTCATGCTTTTGTGTCATCACGCATCGATTACTGTAATTCTGTATATATAGGTATCTCACAGGGTCAGTTATCTCGTCTTCAATTAGTACAAAATGCTGCTGCCAGACTTTTGACGCATACAAAGAAGAGAGAGAGAATTACTCCAGTTTTGGTTTCTTTACACTGGTTGCCTGTAGAATTTAGAATTGAATTCAAGGTTTTGTTGATGGTTTTTAAAGCGTTGCATGGCATTTCTCCAAAATATATCGCTGACCTTTTAATTCCTTATCAAAATTCAAGAAATTTGAGATCTTGAATCAGATGATTCTTCATGTTCCTAAACGAGATTAAAATCTAAGGCGATAGGGCCTTTTCAGTGGCTGCTCCCCGTTTATGGAACCCTCTCCCAATGCATATTAAATCTTCCCCATCTGTGGATGCTTTTAAGTCTAGATTGAAATCGTACCTTTTTAGTAGAGCCTTTGGAGTCGATTAGAGGGATTAGGTTGTACTTTTTAATGTTGAATTTTGTTGAATTGTTGTGGAATTTTGTTTTTGTGACTGTATGTATTGAGGCTGGTAAGCACTTTGGTCAACGGCAGTTGTTTTAAATGAGCTATAAAAATAAAATTTGTATTGTATTATGCAAAACACTTTTGTATGGTTGCATTCCATGCTTTTTCGGCTCAATAGAAATGTGATGGCAATTCGTTTGCCTACGCTGCCATCGTGTTCTACTCGTTGTTTCTGTATGAGGGTAAGGAACAGAGACCGGTGGCAGCGAGTTTCGTTTTCCCTAGAAATGCGATGCTTTCTTCCCCTCCATTGTTTCTAATCTATGGCGTCAAATCTATGTCATTAATAACCGAGCGCACCACTTATGCTGGCGCGCGCGGTAAATCACTTCCGCGAGAGGAAAACAGATCTACACGCGAGGAAACGGGAGCACGCGAGCTAATTTCAAACACTCGCGCGCGTGTCACTTGTCCTCTGCGCGCAATACAAGCCCTCGCGCGCGCGTGATCATCCCCCACATCCTCGCGCTGGATCTTCTCTCACCTGCTCGCGCGAACACTTCTATTTTTGCCAGTCGTGGGGCGGGGCTTGCTGTTTTAATTGTTATCTCTAACGCCATTGGTTACTTCCCCTTTTCCGGAAGTCAGCTGTGATTGGACGCCTGTGAAAAGGTCTATCAAAAGGTCTATCTGTCTATTGTGACGGATCGGTGGCCCTCCCCTCATCATCATCACCACCCGTCCCTTATTCGCCGCCCTTCACCAGGCTCCCGACTGGAGTGGGTGGATGAGAGGAGGCGTGGGATCAATGCGGCTGGCGGCGTGTGATGAGGCACAGCTGGACTGAATGAAGCCTCATCACCGCCGCTGTTAAATGCCCAGCGCCTCTCCTCGAGAGACCGGTCTCTTCCCCCGTGCATGCACGCTGGTGTCCTCGTGGGTCCAGGAAGGGTGCGTAGAGGGACATCGCGCCACCGAGGAAGTGAGCTGCCGAACCCGCAGTCCGGACGAAAGCCGCGCCCGTATTACGGCCGTCGGGCCAGGATGCCGGGCCGTACAAGTCCTGCCAAAGGCCGTGGAAGAAGAGGAAGAGCCGCCGCTAGAATGAAGCCGCCGCCCCTCACGCCCCGGACCCGAGTGGGAGCGCGTGCGGCCGCCGTACTCCGCCCCTTACCTGGACCCTTCCCCTCTTGGAACACTGCCCTCCTGCACAAGCCCCGCAGCACGACGAGGACACCAGACCCCCTGTTTATTTTGGACACTTCTTTCCCTGGACACGTTATTTTGTTAATAAAAAGCCTCTCCGAGGCCTGACGCCACACCCACTGTGTCTGTCGTTGGCTCCTCCCGTCACACTATCAACAGACCAGATGCAAGTTGTCATTTTTTTTTTTTTATAAATATAAGTAGGGTAAAGTGCAGAACCCTCTTACAATGAAAGAATATATTACCATCAACCCCTAAAATTTGACATAGTAATACAAAATATATTAAAAAGTTTATACAGCAACTCTTGCTTATTTATATGAACAAATAATTTATTCATCCAAAGGTCCTTTGAACCAATTTGGGATTTACAGTCATGTACATTTACATTTACATTTAGCAGACGCTTTAAAAGCAACTTACAGTGCATTCAGGTTATACATTATTGTTATTTTTTTATCAGTATGTGTGTTCTTTGTACAGACACATTATGATCTAACAGAGAAATAGAATAACCAAATAATGCAATTTCTGGATCAGGTGTAAAAACACAACCATACATATCCGAGAACCATTCAAATATGTCACACCAGAAATCGTATAGTTTTGGACATGTCCAAAAGAGATGGGTCAGAGAGCCTTCTGCAGATTTACACCTGTCACAAATAGGAGAGATAGTAGGAAAAATTATGTGCAATTTAGATTTTGAATAGTGCAGTCTATGCATCACCTTAAACTGAATTAACTGATGCCTAGAACTAATAGAGCAAGATCGAATCCTACTGAGGCTCTCCTCCCATACATCAGCCTCAATCTGCATAAACCCTTTTTTATAGATTTTAATGACATGTTTCCACGGTTTTTAGCATGGTAAATCTACCAAAAAGGTTATATTTGAAATTTTCATACAACATAAAGCTTGGGCTATATTAACTTTGCAAAATGAAAATAAAATAAAATAAAGCTAATAGTCAACTTGTTGCTATATGCTGAATTAGTTGTAGTTCACCACTATATGCTTACCCAACCATATTTATATACAACCTCAAAAATGTGAGAAGTGTCAATTAAATAATTGTAAATAATAATAATAAGTGTTCCTGTGGCTCAGTGGTAGAGCATTGTGTTAGTAGCGCAAAAGGCCATGGGTTCAATTCCCAGGGAACACACATACTGATAAAAAAATAACAATAATGTATAACCTGAATGCACTGTAAGTTGCTTTTAAAGCGTCTGCTAAATGTAAATGTAAATGTACATGACTGTAAATCCCAAATTGCTTCAAAGGACCTTTGGATGAATAAATTATTTGTTCATATAAATAAGCAAGAGTTGCTGTATAAACTTTTTAATATATTTTGTATTACTATGTCAAATTTTAGGGGTTGATGGTAATATATTCTTTCATTGTAAGAGGGTTCTGCACTTTACCCTACTTATATTTATAAAAAAAAATGACAACTTGCATCTGGTCTGTTGATAGACAGATAGACCTTTGATAGACCTTTTCACAGGCGTCCAATCACAGCTGACTTCGGAAAAGGGAAGTAACCAATGGCGTTAGAGATAACAATTAAAACAGCAAGCCCGCCCCACGACTGGCAAAAATAGAAGTGTTCGCGCGAGCAGGTGAGAGAAGATCCAGCGCGAGGATGTGGGGGATGATCACGCGCGCGCGAGTGTTTGAAATTAGCTCACGGGCTCCCGTTTCCTCGCGTGTAGATCTGTTTTCCTCTCGCGGAAGTGATTTACAGCGCCAGCATAAGTGGTGCGCTTCGGTTATTAATGGCATAGATTTGACGCCATACTAATCTCCATATTATTACAGGTGCGTGTTGCGTCATTCATGTATGTCATAAGCACATGCTCACTTTGGTCAGAGCGGCAATACTGTGATTAAGGTGTTTACATGCCTGTATATTTCGATTAAAATCGGCGTATGCCACCTATGTTATTACGATTATGCTTGCTCCGATTATGAGCTTAATCACATTATTTAAATCGAAGTATTGTGTTTACATGAGATTGTCACATGTGTGTTCCCGTTGTGTTCCTGTTATCTCCTTATTTGGTGGTTCCTGTTCTTATTAGTTCAATATTGGTTAATTTGTGTCCAGCTGTGTTTAGTCATCTTGCTTAGTTTGATTATTAAGCCCTGTGTATCCCTTATTCTTGTTTATTGTTATTGTTCGTCAAAACCCCTTGCTAGGTGTGTTCCTGCCTGTCCCGTATCCATTAGGGGTGGCACGGTACATGTATTCGTACCAAACCGTCCCGGTACGGACATCTCTGCATGAGGCCTTACGATGAATACAGGGCAGGCAAGGCAAGGCAAGTTTATTTATACAGCACATTCCATACACAGTGGTAATTCAAAGCGCTTTACATAAAAGGACGTGAAATAGTCATTAAAAATAATAATAATCACAACAATAAAAACAAAAGGATATAAAAATTGATTTGAAAAAAATGTAAAACAGTTAAGAATAGAAAATGATTATACATAGTGCAATCAGTTCGGACGTAGCACAGTGCTCATTCAACAAATGCACAGCTAAACAGATGAGTTTTGAGTCTGGATTTAAAAGTGGCTAATGTTTTAGCACATCTGATCTCTTCTGGAAGCTGGTTAAAACTGCGGGTGGCATAATAGCTAAAAGCGTTATTGTTTTGTGTGAACCCTTGGTATTTCTAACTGACTCGATCCTCATGATGTCAGGAACGAGACCGGGATCCAATGGCAGGTGAATAATACGAATTTATTGAAACAAAGAAAAACAACAAAATAGCTCAGTCCCAAAAAATAAGCCGAATGGCTTAACCCGCCAGTGAATAGTCCAATTGAACAGCGCGAAGATCAGACCGGCTTCACCAAAACCAGCAGGGCAGAGCGGCGGCGAGAAAGTAACAGACGGCAGCCGCTGAAATCCAAAGGAGGCGCCGAGTGCGAGCAAAGGAGAATCGGAAGGGATGATCGTGAAGGGACGGGCGCACGGGCAGAGAAAAGCCACGGCGGAGAGCCGACAGCAAGATAAACTGAACATCAGTATAATGCATAACGGACTGACGCCAGACAGCAAACATGAGGGGTTTATAAAGGGGAGATAATGAGGACAAAAGTGAGTGCAGGTGAGGAGGGAGAATTAGTAACCCGGATAACAAGAGGGGAGGAGAAACACCATACGACAGCGGAGCACATGGCCAGCTGTCAAAACAAAAAGGCCATGTGCTCCAGGACAACAAAAGCAAGGCAGCCCCCACCGAGATCGTGACACATGATCTGAGTGGTCTGTTAGGTTTATATTCAGTGAGCATATCTGCAATGTATTTAGGTCCTATGCCATTGAGTGATTTATAAACGAGTAAAAGTACTTTAAAATCAATCCTAAATGTAACTGGAAGCCAGTGTAAGGACCTGAGGACTGGTGTGATATGCTCAGATTTTCTGGTTCTAGTCAGAATCCTGGCAGCAGCGTTCTGGATGAGCTGTCTAATGGTCTTCTTTGGAAGGAGACCATTACAATAATCCACCCTGCTGGTGATAAAGGCATGAACCAGTTTCTCCAAGTCTTGACTGGACACAAAACATCTAATTCTTGCAATGTTTTTGAGATGATAGTATGCTGATTTAGTTACTGCTTTGACATGACTACTAAAACTAAGGTCTGTCTCCAGAAACACCCCAAGATTTTTGACTTGGTTTTTATTTGTTTGACCCCTAGAGTCAAGGTATGCATTCACCTTGATAACTTCATCTTTGTTTCCAAATGCAATGACTTTTCTCCTTGTTTAACTGAAGAAAGTTCTGGCACATCCAACAGTTTATTTCATCAATGCATTGGCAGAGGGAGTCAATGGGGCTGTAGTCGTTTGGAGATAAGGCTAGATAAATGTGATAGGCAATTTGGTTCTTTCTCATTATTTGACTTATTTTGACTGTTGACTGTTTGATAACCACCAGCGCCAGCAGAAGAACAGCGAATGCCATGAGATGCGCACTTGAAAACAAAGCCCACTAGACAGTGACCATGTGCTGATTCTGAACGCATCTCACATAGACTGACAAGGGAGTATACTTTAAAGGCTTGCACACTCAACTGTTTGCGAAATGGGGCTTTGTGTTCGAGTATCCTAACTCTCTCTTTCGGCACAAATCCAAATATTCCATAATATTTCCATATTTGCGATGTAACGCATCTGAATGCTAAACTATTATTTATTATGTAAATTATAGCCTTTGTACTTCAGTCGCGTTCCAACGGTGACACAGAGGCGGGTGCGCTGATGTTTGGCTCACTGTATTTTATTTTGATAAAGTACCAACTGTGCTGTCAAGTTAGCAATGCTGGAACTGATGTGTTTTTTTTTTTTTTTTTTTTTTGTGTGTGTGTGTGCGTGCGCTCCGGCTCAATCACTTCAACTGTTTCCTTATACCAACAGAATCAACTTTAAACACGTATTGTCTTATTAATAATCACTGTATAAAGGTCTGTTTTTATTTGTGTACACTCACAATGAAAACAAAACAGATTTTATAACATGTAATAATATTTAGTATTTTCACATCTAGATGGAAAAAAATTGTAATTTGCACTACTGTCTGTTCAAAATAAATAAAAAGAAACTGAGCATTGTAGGTTTCTTTTTTTTCTCCTGTTGTACAGAAATCGTATTGAACCTTGACCCCCGAACCGAGGTACGTACCGAACCGTGACATCTGTGTACCGTGCCACCACTAGTATCCATATGTACGAAGATTAAAGTCTGTTTATCGCTATTCTCCTGCGTGCTCTGCGTTCCTTTCTCCTTGCTCCAGCACAGTAGCTTAAGCGTGACAGAGATAAAGTTTAATCGCAATATTGCCAAAATCTCATTATAATCGCATTCAGAGGGTGCATGTAAATGCACTCAGTGGCAGAGTCATGCCGATGAGTGATGCAGTGTCGTCTGAGAGCCCGAAGAACACAGGCATCCAACAAAGGTCTTCGGCCTTGTCCCTTACGCACAGAAATTTCTCCCATTTCTCTGAATCTTTTGATGATATTATGCACTGTAGATGATGAGCTTTGCAAAGCCTTTGCAATTTGAAATTGAGGAACATTGTTTTTAAAGTATTCCACAATCTTTTTACGCATTCTTTTACAGATTGGAGAGCCTCTGACCATCTTTACTTCTGAGAGACTCTGCCCCTCTAAGGCATTTAAATACTGTATAATGAGGCTCAGAACATTTAAATTCATAATGACAATGTTAGGAGATGAATGTTTTACATATAAAGGTCTGAATATAAAAATATTAAATTTAAATAACTGAAATGATACTTTAATGAAAAAAATTAAAACTGTCAGTCTTTGTTACTAAATCATTCATTTATTCAATTCATTCAAACAGCTGATTCATTAAGGAACAAAGCAAGTGACTGTTTTTATGCAAGAGTTATTGAATCATTGACTCACTAGATTCGTTCAAAAAGGCACAATCATTCATAAATGAAACACTGCTGTGTTTGCTTTGAGATGTGTGGCGCTCTGCTGTGAATTTGTTGGAACTGTTGGACTAAACAGAGCAAAATGAGACAATAGTGTTCCTACAAACTTTTTAAATTATATGGCACATTTACAAACTGCCATATAATCATTAAATTACTGTCACTCATCTTAGTTAATCGTGATCTCACAAACTTCAGTTAAAATCAATGAAGCTCTCTACACTGTACAATAAATCTCTTACCCCATCTCACTTTAATGTGCAATTTCAAAATAAAAACAATGTTTTACACTAATCATCTAAATCAATTAACAGATCATTATCCAAAGACAAAAATACACCATCATCTCAAAACTGGTCTAACAGAATCAGTGTTGGGCACGTCACTTTAAAAACGTAATTAGTTATAGTTACTAGTTACTTCTCACAAATAGTAACTGAGTTAGTAACTGAGTTAATTATTATAAAAGTAACTAATTACCAGGGAAAGTAACTATTGCGTTACTTTTAAAAAAATGTTCAAATGTCAAATAACTTTGGATGCCCCCAATATTAAATATGTTAAACTAATAAAATGGACACTAAAAATAATAAATTATTATTATAAAACATTGTACATTAATCTACACTATTTATCTACTGACACTTAGTATCAGTCAGTCAAGCATTATAATATAATATTATGATAATTTAATATTATATGATGATAGAACTTTAGTAATTAGAATGACCAAGTATGAATGCATATTTGTCATCAATATAAAACACACTAAGGATTAATGAGCTGCTGGGTTTATGAATATTAATCACGTTGTCTGCGTTCGCTCGAATTGATTTGCTGAAATCAAAACAGGGACGATAATAGGTGAGCGAAAATTTGATTCTAATAATATAATATAGTAACGCCACATTTTATTGTCAGTAACGATAATGGCGTTGTAACGGGGGAAATAGTAATTCGTTTGATTACTCGTTACTGAAAAAAATAACGCCGTTAGTAACGCCGTTTATTTATAACGCTGTTATTCCCATCACTGAACAGAATACATTTCAGAAAAACTGATGTTCAGATGAAATGTCAAGAATAATTAGAGCATAACCATTCATTATATGTGATGAAGTCTTGTGACTTCAATGAGTTGTTTAACAGTTTACCTCCTGCTGCTGGGGATTGCTGAGCTAAATTCAGGTTCTGTTTACCTGTTTAGTGTTAATGGTGTTAACCACTAAAGCACTCTGATCAGAGAGTAGGAGTCATTTTCCATCACTATACACGCACACGGCCTACTGATTATGCATTGGAGGTAGTTTTTGAAATAAACAATAAAACAGAAGTAAATAAACTAAATGTCTACATACTGTTACAGTAACAGTTGCATTTCAAATTAAACAATATCAGCAACTTTGTTAAAGGGCGGTTAGCAGATTAATAATTACAGGATGTAAACATAATATAAAGGAACATATAAACAACTTAAGGTGTATTATACAACGTCCTCATTATGAAATTAAAGTATAACAAATGATATAGGATATATTATACAGAATAATAAATATATTTAAGTGAAATATTGCCAATATTAGTAAGATAAGCAGCGATGCTAGCAACACGTCCGAAACACCAACGACATTACAGCAATAGTTTCAGCAGTATTCATTATCATCCAGTAATACAAACATAAAGTCAAGAATTAAACTTACTTTGTCAGTAACTTTGTCCTGCGACTAACACTATGTTACGCTCAACACTGGAAGCTCCGAAACTTGTATCAGAGTTAGGAGGCTGCAGACCTGAGTTTGTTTCTCCAAACTTTGAGTCCCATAAATTACGCGGAGCAAGAAATTGTGAAGTCTCAGGCACTTTATAGTGATATTGACCCAGTTAAGCGTAAATTGTTGTCATATGCTTTTGACTCGCGAGTGTAATGCTCAGTTAACTGAAATAAACCAGATGATGTATGTGTAAGCCCTTCATTTAGGCAAGGGGAGGGGCGTCAGTGGTTGCGCCCGTAGTATCTGCCTTATGTCCCATTAGGGGAAGGAGACAAACACCTGTGCTGCATTTCTAGTGGAATCAATAAAGCTATGAGGTCTGTTGTTGTTTGGGAGGGATTTTGTATGTGAGGGCTGCTGAGCTTCTTGCCAAGGCTGCCATGTCGGGACGTGGGCTGGTTGTTTTTGTGCGACGGGTGCGAAGCGATTGGGAGGTATAGTTTGCAGTTTTGGGGCTTCCCAACTAAAGTTCGGCCGCCGGTGGTTTTTCCCACGAACGCTGTACCCCATGTCCGGTGGCGGGTAAGAAGGCTAGTAGCCCATTATTTGCCTGCATCTCCGGTTAATTCATTTGTGGTTGTATTTAGTGTTTTAATCGCTGGGGAGACCTGGTTTAATGTGATCGATTAATTGTAGCCGGTCCCCCAGCGTTTGTATCTGTGTATATGTGTTTGTAGGTGAGTGTGTGTGCGCAGAGGGTATTAGTGTAGGTTGTTCTTCATGTACCATACTCTATTTTATTGTGACGATGGCTAAGTAATTAGTCAGAGTGGTTTTGGCTTGTATTGAGTGATTTTTCTTTTGGTGTGGATTAATGTGTGGTATTTAATTTATGCACTTATGAATTGTTGTACTTCTAGTGTTTGCTGTGTAATGAAATCGTCTAGAATTGGTTGGCACATGAATTAACTTTAATAGGTTGAAACCCTCTGCTGAATACCTTGCTGTATGTTGTTCTTTATCCTGGGTAATTTGTTATTTGTCAAATACATTGCGAATTGAAATATATATATGTGATAATCATCTCAACCTGCTGCTCTGCCCTCTTGAGGTTTTAATATTTGTTGTATTTTATAAGAATAAAAGTGTATTTTTGTATCTGTTAAAGTTGTGGGCTTGAGTCTTCTTGCTATTGCTGCCCAATTAAATTTATCTTGTCCAGTCCGGACCTTTTTGGTCTCTCCTTTGATTTATATTTGGGAGTGTTACATATGCAGCCTAGTTTCAGTCTCAGCCGTCACACCCGTCACACCCGCGGTCCGTTGAAGCGGCACACCTGCGCTGGTTTACCTACTCCGTGCGTATTTTTTCCCGCACCCATTTAACGGATTAAAGCTTCCACACTGCACGCGGTTGCGGTCCGGTAGTTAAGATCGATCCTAAATTATCTATACCACTAGCGTAGGCAGAAATGTTTAAGTGGGTGGGCCTACATAAAACTGGGTGGGCCAGGTGTGTAGCATATGAAAACCGCATGTCAAATTGCCAACAAAATATACAGCACCAAGGTTCATTACACAGTATATCTAAAGCATGCATTAACATTAGTAATTTGTTATGTTAATGTTCATTTCAAAATTTACTAATAGTGGAAAAAAAGATCTGCACACTGTTATTCCCTTTATTTAATAATAAAAAAAAAAAACAACGTTTCAGTCCAGAGACCTTCGTCAGGCAAACACCTAAAACATTTTACTAATAGGACATTATTAAAATTAAAAATTAACATTTAAAAAGTTAACATTGTTAACATTTGCCTGAGCTGGTTAACAAAGATGAATAAACACGTAACCAATGTATTGCTAATGTTAGTTAATGGATTAACTAACGTTAACTAAAGGAAGTTTATTAAAAAGCATTACCTCAGTGTGAAATAACGGGGCTTCGCTGATGATTTCATAATCAAACGTCTCTGTCAGTTCACGCGCATAAATGTGCACAGCTGCAAATTATGCAGTTTGTTGTGGCGACCAGGATCTAGTACAATGTTTATGTGTTTCTTTCCACAAAGGACGCATCTGTTTAGTGGATCAAACACTGTACCTATGCTAATATGATGTTTCAAACACACTTGGTTCAGAAGTTTCCGATCGATAAATCCAGCACCAGCAGCTGTCGGGTTTCATTTGGAGACGGTCCGGATTTATTGATAAGACTTTTACTTTTTAAAGAATTGATCTGATTTATGTTTGCTTCACTGGGCTATTTTCAAATTTAACTTCACAAACGCGCGCATTTTACTATTATATTCTTATGTCTTAAACATAGGTCGTAAACGTAACATTGTGGGTGGGACTAACAGAAACGGACGAATGATGCACCTATAGGAAGAGGGAAAACTAAGAAACGACCTGTAATTGACCATTAAAACAAGCGTTTAATATTGTTAGTAAATAAAGTTAAGTGAAATAAGACGTTTATTAGTATCGTTTAATAAATTACATCGATTTGGAAAATTACATGGGTGGGCCACAGATGAGGTAGCTACGCGACTGTGCTGAAGATCAGAAACTCACACAGACATTAGTAGAAGGTCATATTGAAGTTAATTTTGTCTGCTTACAATTCAGTCTTATATCATTGTAGCTGCTCCATCTGATGAGCTTCATATTTTCACTGCTTTGTGTCTTCATCTCTCTCTCATCATCTGTTCATGTGTTTACTTCCAATTTCCATCTAAATTAAACAATATAAAATATAAAGAAAACAATCAATATTAATTAAGTGTGTTACTCAAAGCCTTTACAGTAAGTTATTAAGTTAAACACTTAATGTAACAACTAGTTAACTACAGTATATAAATCAGAATCAGAATGAGCTTTATTGGCCAGGTATTTACACATACAAGGAATTTGTTTTAGTGACAGAAGCTCTTCAGTGCGACAGACAGCGACAGGACAGGACACAGATAATAAAAGAATAATATACAAATATACAAATAGGCAATGTACAAAATAGCAAAAACACAATATATAATATAGAAAATTATGTGTGTACAGGTCTGATATGTGCCAATTTAAAATGAAAAAAAAAAAAAGTATGTGTTGTGAATAAATAATGTATTATAGTGTTGTGTGTTCCGCGTTTATTGTCAAGTATTTGCCTGAGGGAAGAAACTGTTCCTGTGCTGGTGTGGTGATTCAAAAAAAAAAGGAAAATAATAATTAAGACATACACAACAGCCTTCTGTAATCAAACAGAGAATCACAGAGCAAAACGCTTTCTCTTCTGAACCAGTGACACATTATGATTGTGCTCGTGTTGGTCGACGCTCTTGTTCGGAGTGAAGCTTGCACTCTGCGGATGACAGAAGGCGTCCAGATTTTTCTTAACTCCTCCCCTTAAAGCCTTATAGAGACAGAGCGTGTTTAGGCCACGCCCACACCGGGAAAACAATCCAACCCGTCTGTCAAACATGGTGTGGGCGTGGCCTAAACGGCTAATAAAGAAAAGATTTCAACAGGTTTTCACTCTCCCTTTAATTTATGCTGATTTAATTTTTGTAATGAAAATTATTTCCCAGATTCTATATTTATCCGTGTAATTTTGTAGTTCATTTTAAAAGCATTTATTAATCATCATTTCACCCTGTTGTAAATTATGTGACGACTATTGGAAGACAATGGTTTAATATATTGTAGTACAGTATATCTGTACAGTATATAGGCTAGTTTCTGTAGAGTTTACATGCATACACATTATTCTGAATGAATCTGATTAAGATTTACAGTAATTTCATAAATAATCACTGCTTTTGTGTTACTGTATGATATTATGCAGCCATTTAAAACAGTATTGTTCTCTACATGTTATAAAAATGACTAGAATTATTTGCAAATAAATATTAGCTTTTTTTTAATGAAATTAATATTATTGTAATACATCTGTAATGCTCCAGGAGAGAATAAACCTTTCATAAGATTTATAATAATAATAATAATAATAATAATACTTAAAAACAATGCATCACTATCCACAAACTTTATATTGACTATACAGGTTTGTTTAAATATTACACAATTGTTTAGAAACCTTTCTTAAATCCTGAAATACTGGATCAGGGATATTATGTAAACACACACCAGACCTCTGACTGAACAAACTCATGAATATAATTCAGATTAACATCTAGAGACACAAGGTTCAGTGTGTCAGACAGTATTGTGTCTCTCTCTGCTGGAGATCATCAGTATTACAGCAGATCAACAGCTGACAGAAAATCACATCCACATCAGCATTATATCAGATATTCACAGTCAGATTTTTTTCCTGTTTAAAAAATTACTAAACTGTGTCCTTAGATTAATTTGTAACACTAATAAATAAAATAATTCAACAGTTTTTTGCGCTCCCTTTAATTTATACTTATTTATTTTTTAATGAAATTCTTTCTTCTTTTTTTTTCTTTTTTTTTTTAAACTACTACAGTAATGAGAATATGGAGATATAGTTAAATGATCATGAAAATATCACAATTAAAATATAGAATAATGTGTGATATCTTTTAGGTTTACTAGATTAATAAAGACTGGACACACAAGTGTGTTTCTTATTCTAATCATGTTCTGTTCTCTGACTCCACAGGGTCCTTGGATACAGGGCACCACCAGCATACATCACATAATGGAGGGGGAAATGTGCTGAATTTTAATGCTAAATATAATTTGTATTTATTTATTTTTTTAAATCTGTGGTGAAATTAGATCTGGATATGTTTTCATGGGTTTAAGTGGGGCAATTAATATTAATTGAATTTAAATAAATTTTTATTGAAGCTGCTTTCAAACAATATGTAGGCCTACTGAAAAAAAAAAAAACACTATACAAATAAATGTGGATGAAGAAAAAAAAAAAAAAACTCTCAGAAATAATCCAAATCCAGATTTATGTGAAGGAGCTCAAACATTTATCAAATAAACAATAAACCGACTCATTATTTATGTGGTCAGATGAAGTGCTGGATTGACCTTTGACCCCTGTAACACAGTCAGGTGTCTCCCTCTACAGACGATCATCAGAATCACAGCAGAGTTAAAGATCTACAAATATATCTGAAAGTATTTTACAGCAACAGCAATGAAAACACACTTCATCAGCTGATATGATGTTATCTACTGGATTCATTTAATAAAGAGTTTCTGAGAAATCACTAAACACAGACAGAAAAGTTGAGTGTCTTTATGTGTTTCTCATTTAAAAGCTACAGAAATGAGTAAAATAGGGCAATTATTTCTGTACAAACTATTTAATGTAAAATAAACTGATGCATTCATACTATATAGAATATTAAATCACTCAGAGCTGTAAATCTGTGCAATAGATACGTGAGCACTTTTAATGAGTAAAAGAGACCTTCTCTGTGATTATATATATTTTTATTTATTAAAGACTATAATAACTATCTAAAATCAGTATGTAGTACAGTGATTCCTGGTTATTTTTAAAGGATTGAGCAACAAAACCAGTAATTTAATTTGTGCATATAGCCTATATAAAAGTATAAATAGAAATGTTGCAGAGAAAATTAACATTTATTGCTTAAATACGCACTAAAGCACATTAATAATAATATTTGCTGTAGGTCAGATTTAATAACAGCTGTTTTAGTAAACAAAAACATTTCAAATAGGCCTATATGCAAAAAAAAGTTTTATGTAAAACAACATGATTTCTGCACAGTTTAAAAAGTATTTTACTTAAGTAGCCTAATTTGCAGGTTTGAAAAAGTAGGCTATGGAAAAAAGGGAACAGAGTATGGAAAAAAATATTTGTTTAGACTATTCAGTGTTTCTAAAAATACATTTAAGTTAAGAGATTTCATGACAAACGTTTAGTGATCATTTGAACACGACTGAATTAATTCAAGCACATTTTCATTATACTGTTACATCCCAGGATTTGTGGGAATGTCCCTTTTTGGTGTATGTGCTCTGCTTGTTTTTTTCTCTCTCTTTCTCTCACATTGATGAGGATTCACAGGTGGAGTTCAATTAGTAGATGACATCTTTGATGACTGCACTCTCCTGATTGGTCCACTGTTTGGAGTTAAAAGGCAGAGCTGAGATGTCTGGAGTGTGGAGGCTTGGAGTAAGAGTGTGTTCTGCTGACTTTTTCTTGTGTGTTTGTGGTTGATGAAAAGTGGTGACAGCTTTTTAGTCCTCTTGTGGGAGGTTTTATTTAACACAAACATGTGAGTTTTGTACTTTTTCTGTAAGACCAAGATTTGTTTTGTTTTGTCTTTGTGGGATGCTGTAGGGAAGTGGTTGCTATTTATTTTGTCTACCATTTTTCTCCTGTTTCAGGATAGCAAGGGAGATAGTGTAATATATTGTATCTTCTTTTTCCTTTGTTAGACTATAGGTAGATTGCTTTTGGGAGTTAGTATGTTTTGTTTATTATGTTGGCCTTGACCCTTCCTGAAGTTCTGTGTGCTTCCCTGTGTTCAATAAATTGTATTGTTTTGCGCTGAAGTTGGTGTTGCGTGTGAGTCAGTAGAAGGGGAAAGCTCCCTCCATTTCTCCACCACTTTCTTTTATTACTCCTTCCCATCCCTAGACCAGGGAGGTATGTAATAATACGCAGGACTCTTTAAACAAGTCGTGTTTTTTTTTTTTTTTTTTTTTTTGGAACTTCAATAAATGTGCGTGTGCCATGCAAAAGATAAAGAAGCAAACATGTAGGCCTAGTAGAAAATGTATCTGTATCTAAGTTCATTATTAGCCTACTCTTGACTGACAGCAGGGGCACGTTCAACCTCACACGCCCACCGTTTTGCTACGGATTCTGGATTGAACGACATGTTTCCTGGAAATGGTGTGCAACAGGGTTTGAGATGTTTTCTCTTGTTTGGTGGGTGAGTCAAAAATGTCAGCCCAATCAGCAGCAACTTGTATATTAACCACGTGGTATTAAAGAGACAGGTCGCACAATGGGTCCAAGTGAAGTCACTTAATATGTGTCCGCTGCAGCTCTGTATACACAACAATTGAAGATATTAGAAGACATGTTTGTCTTAAGAGTTTTGTAGTAACATAGCATATGTTACATGATGATGATGAATTTGAAAGTAAATGTAATTAACATCAAAATAAATTTACAAGAGTAAGTATGTTGTTTGCACATGTTTCTTTACATTAAAGGCAAAATAACTGAAATAATAAGAGTGCAAGTATGTCACAATAAAAACAAGGTCATATAGATCATAACACAGTCTCGGAGGTAAGAAGTGGATTATCCTTCATCTGAAATGTTTGTCTTTTCATCCTGAAATGCGAGGCAAATGTTGGATCACAATAATTAGGAACCACAGTTTCCACAAATCCTTCACTTTTGGGATGTTCTCTTTTATTCTGGACAGCAGGGCAGTGACTGTAACATCGAGAGTATTTTGCAGTATTAAACACTTATTTATACCGATGTCATCACGCTCTGAAAATTCTTCAAAAAGAACACAAAGAATGATCTTCTCAGCTGCCGTAGTTGCAACACTTGCGTCATCAGAACAAGGTGTTCAACGCACCACCGTTTCCGGTTAATAAACGTTTTGCACTGTTTTTTTCGGGGCTGAACGCAGTAGTACACAGAACTCACATTAGTAGCAGGACAATGACCTTACAATATTAGGAATACACTGGATCCACAATAATAGCTAGTTGGCTAAATAAAATAAAAAAATAAGCTAAGCAAAAATGATGATTGATGCAGGTGAAAAAAGTCCCTGTATGGAGACAAGTTCTGAGTCTCTCTTTCATCTTTATTTTTGAGGCTTTTATGTTGGTCACCTTATCAATGAACAAGATCAGTGCTTTTCAGAGCGGTAGCACAGCAGAAAGCACAGGAGCAGGAAGAGGAACAACAACAAACAGCAACATCTAAACACACTCACAGAGGTAACAAGAAAACAAAATAAAACAAAAAGCAAAAAGCTAAATAAAAAACAAAAAGTTCCTTGTGTCTGCTGCTTGTTTGATTGTCCTCTCCGGTCTGATCCAAAAATTGCTGCTCCTGCCGCACATACTAACACAAGTCCCAATAATCCTCCAAATAGTCCTGCTACTGCTGTTCCTATTGCTGCTATTCCTGATGCTGATGCTAATGCTGCTGATGCTAATACTCCTGCTAATCCTGAGGCTCCAAATGATGCTAAAGTTCCTGCTATTGCTAGAGGCACTCCTGCAAACAGTTTCAATGCAGCTAACAGAGTTCCTGCTATTGCTAGAGGTACTCCTACAAACAGTTTCAATGCAGCTAACAGAGTTCCTGCTATTGCTAGAGGTACTCCTACAAACAGTTTCAATGCAGCTAACAGAGTTCCTGCTATTGCTAGAGGTACTCCTACAAACAGTTTCAATGCATCTAACAGAGTTCCTGCTATTGCTAGAGGTACTCCTACAAACAGTTTCAATGCAGCTTTTAATTGCATTATTATTTGTATAGCCCATTTTAATAGAGTCCCTGCTATTACAACTATTGCAGCTCCTGCTATCACTCCAACTATTGCTCCGGTTAGTGAATATTCTCCTGCCACTGATTGCAACATTGCTGCTGCTTTTTCCCACAGTAAATGTAAAATGCCTACTCTAGCTGCAGCTCCTACTACTCCTTCACCTACTCCTGACATCAATGCATAACCTACTAATATAACTATTACAATTATAATTGTTAATGTCAGCCGTGATTGTAGAGTTGCCCTTGGTTCTTCTACTGCTGCTTTTTCTGCCGCTGAAACAGAATAAAACTTTGTATTATTAAATTTCACCACATTATAAACAAATTATACTATATGTGACCCTGGACCACAAAACCAGTCTTAAGTCGCTGGGGTATTTGTAGCAATAGTCAAAAATACACTGTATGGGTCAAAATGATAGATTTTTCTTTTATGCCAAAAATCATTAGTATATTAAGTAAAGATCATATTCCATGAAGATATTTTGTAAATTCACTACCGTAAATATATCAAAACATCATTTTTGATTGGGATAATGCATTGCTAAGAATTCATTTGGACAAATTTAAAGGCGATTTTCTCAATATTTAGATTTTTTTGCACCCTCAGATTCCAGATTTCCAAATAGTTGTATCTCAGCCAAATGTTGTCCTATCATAACAAACCATACATCAATGGAAAGATTAGTTATTCAGCTTTCAGATGATGTATCAATCTCAATGACTTGTTAAATCCACTATGGTATTGTGTATACATGTTCTACAGTGTATGCAGTATTAAGTTCAATTACATAAGAAGTAACTAATTAAATTACTGAAAAAATAATCGCTTACTTTACTTTTTCAAGGGAAAAGTAATTGAAATTACAGTAACTAATTACTTAGTAACTAGTTACACTCAACACTGTGTGTATATATATATATATATTTATAAGCTGTAATCTGTAATCTCGCACTAACAAGGAGGCTAAAGCCAAAGAAGATCGCAAATTCGAACAGGTTGAATGTTAACCACTTTCGTTTCCATATAACTTCTGGTCTATGTATCCCAGCCTCTACTGAATTATTTTTTATCTCCGGTGAGGAATAAAAAAAATATTCCCCGGGTGATGCTACTCCATCACTAACCAACAGAGCATATAAAATACCAAAAACATTTTTTTTTTTTTTTTTAAACATGAGCAAGTAAAATACTGCAACATGACAATACAAACAACAATAAAATCAGAAGTAGAACTGTCAGCGCTCCTGCTTAATAGAGAGTGTCTGGGTTTTGTGATACTGGTTCTCGTGCCTCAATCCATGCAGCGCTTTTCAGAAAGTCAGCACGCGAGTGACAGACTAATACACAATGTTTTTGCTCAAACCTCACTCTAAACAAAAATAAATGGAAGCAAACGCAATTGAATAGGCCTATGTACAGGTTTGTGTCTTGTCATTCTATTCAAAATATACTCCCGATTGATTTCCTGGCAGAAATAAGAACTAGTGTCATTGTAACCAAATATTAGCATAAATAGTGATCAAATATCGAAGCTCTCTAATCTCAAGGTCAAATAAGAATATGTAACAATATATAAGGGCCATGATTTCAAACCCCACCCCCCTCTGGTTTGTTCACTAATCACACCCTATATTGATGTTATCATATTATAGTTTACATTTCTTACCCATGTTGTTTGATTTAAATTTCCCTAGATATGATGACTCTGGTCTTCTGTAAGGCTGGAAGAACCTCTGACGCTTTGATATCCTGAGATATGGACAATACAAACAGTATATTAACAATCAGACATCTGTTTCCACATCTTACCATAAGAATGGTTCTTTCTCACCTATGCTTCCTTCACATTTGTTCCACTTACTTCCCTTTACTCATTCTTCCCTTCACCCAGTTTACTCAGAATGGTCAATTGCAAAATATAATGTTCTACATGAATGCATGTAGAACATTATATTTCATGTTCATGTTCGGTATCATTTGAAATGTCTCAGTCCGACTGGTCCAATGGTCTCATTCTTATAGAAGTGAAGTGCTCACTGTAGAGGGTCTGTCCTTTGCCAGTGTCTTTCATGCAAATTGCCATCTGTCCCCAAAAGGTGTAAACTCTCTATCTCTAGGCCTTGATCATTGCAGATTCCAGTTGTTACTTCCTGCCATTTGGAGATTGTTTTATCTGTTTTTGGCATAAAACATGTTTATCTGACTAATAATAAACTGTCATATTTGATATTATTCTGACTTACACTGTAAAATAAATTCTGTAAAATTTACGGTAAAAAAACGGCAGCTGTGGTTGCTGAAATTCTACCATAAAATATACGGTAGCAACATTTTTGGTTTTACGGTTTTAACTTAAATTTACAGTTAAATACCGTAATATCATTAAAGGAACACTCCACTTTTTTTGGAAATAGGCTCATTCTCCAACTCCCCCAGAGTTAATAAGTTGAGTTTTACCGTTTTGGAATCCATTCATCCGATCTCCGGGTCTGGCGATAGCACTTTTAGCATAGCTTAGCATAGATCATTGAATCCGATTAGACCAGTAGCATCGCGTTCAAAAATCAAGTCAAGTCAAGTTGAGCTTTATTGTCATTCCGCTACATGCGGGGGCATACAGTGGAACGAAATGTCGTGCCTCACAGGACCACGGTGCTACATAAATACAGGCATACAACAATGGAGTAAGACAATATAAACCTATACACAACTATCCTACTGATAGATTTTGACTATAAATATAAATATATAATCTATAAAAAAGTACCTATACAAACTAAAAAATACAAACTATACCAACCATACGAATGCTTCAGATAAATACTGTACATGTGCAAGGAGAAACATTGAGTTCAAGCAGCTGGCTGGGGAACAGTGCAGGATGATTTGTAGTGCATGAGCATGTAAACATACATATATTACTGAGTTCTTTTGTGGGATTTGTGTACACACAGCAGTGTGTGTGAAAAGTGACTAGTGCGCATAGAGGAGGAGAGTGTGTTACTACAGGTGGTTTGTACAGGCCCACTCACCTGTGTGTAGCACACTTGAATTGCACGTTACATGTTACAGGAGGTAGGGGGTTTGTATGGGGGTTCAGAGAGGGGGGTGATTTGAGTTCAGGGCTCTCACAGCCTGGGGAAAAAGCTGTTGAGCAGTCTGGCAGAGCGGGCTCTGATGCTCAGTACCGTCTTCCTGATGGTAGGAGCTGGAAGAGACTGTGGGAGGGTGTGGAGTCCTTCACGATACTATTGGCTTTGCTGGAGCATCGTGTGAGGAAAATATCCAGGATGGAGGAGAGGGGCACCGATGATCCTTGCAGCTGTGTTCACTGTCCGCTGGAGGGTCTTGCGGTCTGCTGCAGTACAGTTCCCGTACCAGACAGTGATGCAGCTGGTCAGCACACTCTCAATGGTGCCCCTGTAGAAAGTGGTGAGGATGGGTGGAGGGAGACTTGCTCTTTTCAGCCGGCGGAGGAAGTGTAGGCGCTGTTGTGCCTTCTTGGAGAGTGACATGGTGTTGGTGGACCAGGTGAGATCCTCTGTGATGTGCACCCCCAGGAATTTAGTGCTGCTGACTCTCTCCACAGGCGAGCTGTCGATGGTCAGTGGGGGGTGATCACCGGAGTTTCTCCTGAAGTCCATCACAACCTCCTTTGTCTTACTCACATTGAGGGACAGGTTGTTAGTGCCACACCATTCAGCCAGCTGTGCCACTTCCTCTCTGTAGTGCGTTTCATCGTTGTTGCTGATGAGGCCTACCACTGTTGTGTCATCAGCGAACTTGATGATGTGGTTGGAGCTGGACTTGGCAGTGCAGTCGTGGGTCAGCAGCGTGAAGAGCAGCGGGCTGAGCACACAGCCTTGTGGGGCACCTGTGTTCAGTGTGGTAGTGCTCGAGGTGTTGTGGCCGACACGGACTGACTGAGGTCTTCCGGTTAGAAAGTCCAGGATCCAATTGCAGAGGGAATTGTTAAGGCCCAGCAGGTTGAGTTTATTTATGAGCTGTTGTGGGATTATTGTGTTGAATGCTGAGCTGAAGTCAATGAACAGCATTCTAACGTAGAGTCTTTATTTTCTAGGTGGGTAAGAGCCAGGTGGAGAGTGGAGGAAATTGCATCGTCCGTAGAGCGGTTCGGACGGTATGCAAACTGGAGCGGATCGAGTGTGTTGGGGAGGCTGGTTTTGATGTTGTGCATGACTAACCTCTCAAAGCACTTCATTATGATTGAGTCAGTGCTATGGGACGGTAGTCATTTAGACAGGACACAGGTGATTTCTTTGGTACCGGTATGATTGTTGTGGATTTGAGACATGTGGGGACGACTGCCTGGCTCAGCGAGGTGTTGAAGATATCTGTTAGGACATCTGTCAGCTGTGCAGCACAGTCTTTCAGTACACGGCCAGGTATGTTGTCGGGACCCGCAGCCTTGCGTGGGTTGATCCTAGATAGGGACTTCCTTCGTCGGCTGGAGACAGACAGAGCGCCTGGTCGTTGGGAGGTGTGGGCAGTTTTGTGCAGGTGTGTCATTCTGCATTTCAAACCGTGAGTAAAAGTGGTTGAGTGTATCTGGGAGGGATGTGTCGTCATCACAGGCCTGTGGCGGGGGCTTGTAGTCTGTGATGGTCTGAATAGCTTGCCACAGGCTCCGTGTGTCACTGCTGTCTGTGAAGTGATTGTTGATTTTTTGAGCATATGACCGTTTTGCATTTTTGATGCTGCGGGACAGATTGGCTCTTGCTGTTTTGAGGGCTGCTTTATCTCCTGATCTGAATGCTTCATCTCTGGTCTTTAGCAGCCCATGAACCTCTGCTGTCATCCATGGCTTCTGGTTGGCGCGTGGTGATGGTCTTGGTGACTGTCACATCATCAGTGCACTTTTGGATGTAAGCAGTCACAGTTTCAGTGTACTCCTGCAGGTCTGTGTGGTTGTTGTAGGTGGCCGCCTCTTTGAACATGTTCCAGTCTGTGTCCTGGAAGCAGTCCTGCAGTGCTGAGGTGGCATTGTTTGGCCATACCTTGATCTGTTTGTGAACCGGTTTGGCCAGTTTCAGAAGTGGTCTGTATGCTGGGATTAGCATAACAGAGATGTGGTCCGAGTACCCGAGGTGGGGGCGGGGTTCAGCTTTGTATGCGCTCTTAACTGTTGTGTAAACAAAGTCCAGTGTGTTATTTCCCCTTGTTGCAAAGTTCACATGTTGGTAGAACTTTGGCAAAACTGTCTTTAGGTTTGCCTGGTTGAAGTCACCGGCTATGATGAAAAAGCCGTCGGGGTTATTTGTTTGTTGTTCGCTGATGGCGCTGTACAGCTCGCGAAGCGCGTCCTTTGCGTTTGCGCACGGTGGGATGTATACCGCGGCAGATAGAACGGTCGACACTTCACAAACATAAACTCCACCAGCGATGAACAGTGTTTTGTCACTACCCCAGCATTGTTACACCATTCTTTGTTGACGTACACACAAGCCACCGCCGAGTCTTACCAGACAGTGATGAATCTCTGTCCGCGGTAGCAAGTTAGTCCGTGAAGCTGAATGGCGGAGTCCGGGATGTTGTCGTTCAGCCATGTTTCAGTGAAAACAAACACACAACAATCCCTTGTCTCATGCTGTGTAGATCGACTGAGTTGAATTAAGTCCAGTTTGTTTTCCAGAGAGCGAACGCTTGAGAGCATGAGTGTTGGAAGAGCCGGTCTTGTGGGGTTTTCCTCAGCCTAGCTCGTATACCTCGCGCTTACCGCTTCCGTCCTCTCTCACACCGCTTGTGACGCCGCCTTGTGCGGGTAGCGACAGTAGGCGAGGCCGGTCTCGAGGTCCGGCTTCAGCAGTAAACAGAGGCCTCGTAGCTTCTCAGTAGCCGCCCGGCGAGAGTTGGTCTTTGTATGCGTTGCCGATATCCAAAAGTCTTTGGCGAACATATTTGAGTTTAGGAGTGATTTCCTTATGAACTAGCGGTAAATTTACACTATTTGGAGACGAACAGACGACATTAAAAGACAAAAAGCACCGTCTTTGGGACCTGGAGCAGCCGCTCGTCTGATCGCGCCGCCATCTTGGATCAAAAATGACCAAGAGTTTCGATATTTGTCCTATTTAAAACTTGACTCTTCTGTAGTTATATCGTGTACTAAGACCGGCAGAAAATGAAAAGTTGCAATTTTCAGGCCGATTTGGCTAGGAACTATACTCTCATTCCGCGTAATAATCAAGGAACTTTGCTGCTGTACCATGGCGCAGTGATATTAGGTAGTGCCTGAAATTAGTCCCCAGCTATATTATAACTAGGTACCTAGCTGGGGACTACTTTCAGGCACTGCGTAATATCACTGCACCTGCTGCGCCATGGTACGGCAGCAAAGTTCCTTGATTATTACGCCGAATGAGAGTATAGTTCTTAATCATATCAGCCTGAAAATCGCAACTTTTCATTTTCGCTGGTCTTAGTACACGATATAACTACAGAAGAGTCAAGTTTTAAATATGACAAATATCGAAACTCTTTGGTCATTTTTGAACACGATGCTACTGGTCTAATCGGATTCAATTATCTATGCTAAGCTATGCTAAAAGTGCTATCGCCAGATCCAGAGATCAGCTGAATGGATTCAAAAACGGTAAAACTCAACTTATTAACTCTGGGGGAGTTGGAGAATGAGCCTATTTCCAAAAAAAGTGGAGTGTTCCTTTAACTGATATAATGTTTATATACCAACCTATTGAAGTACTGAAATCTGTTTTGTACCTTTGAAATACACTGATAACCACCAAATGCAGAAGGTGATGAGAAAGTCACATGATGAACCAAAGCCCATCACAAGCAGCTTTTAAATAATAACTTACATAGAAGGTGCACAGTGTCATTCACACAAGCACTAAACACCATCATGGTGAGACTCATTAAACTGAAATATGCAATAAACATTAATTTAACAACATTAGATATAACATACAACCCTAATAAACATAACTGATAAGAAAAAAACTAAGAAGAAACCTAGTTATTTCAAAGAAAAAACATCAAATTCAAACTAAATTTGAAATGCAACGCAGGGAATTCTGGGAACGTCAATTTATCGTTTGTCCCTGTAAATTTTACATTCTTTTTCACTTCCAAAAGCAGTATTTCACCGTAAAATTGTCTGAAATGTCTATTACAGTTTTCACCATATATATTAGGGGAACTTACCGTTAACCATTTAACAGGTTTTTACCGTAGCCTTTTCACACTTTTTTACCGTTAAAATCATGGTCATTTTTTACAGTGTACTCTAGTAAGGCATATGTTCCTGCATATTTTTCAATATGAATCTATTACTGTTTGAGCTAACCTTACAGTTAAAAACTTGAAGCCACACTCTGAAACCAGAGGCATTTACTATAGGAAGCAGGTAATTTCCCAATTTGAGGGGCCCACAAAGGACTGATCATTTAAACGATCAGAAATATTACAGTCTTTAAACATCTAGTAAACATCTCAGCAACCTCAAGTACAACATTAGTCAACAATGACTAATACTTAAAATGCAGCATTTAATTTTGATTAATGTTATAATTTCAATTAATACTAATACATTTACTAAATGTTAATATTAGTTAATTAATGCATAATGACCTAACATGAACTAACAATAAACAACCATATTCTACATTCGCTGTACATTGGATAATTATATTTAATAAATGTAATAATGTAAAATCTGACAAACCTGAAGTGAATCTGGATCCCAAAGAGAGAATGAAAGCTCTCTACTTAATATCATACAACAGATTTGTCTTGTGTTCTTGAATCACCCGACTGATGAAAGAACACTGCATAGTATGCGGTGGTCTTAAGTACCTGTACCCAGATCAGTCATCTTTTCAGTAAATCACATGACCTGTAGGAAACTGCAACAGGATGTAAAGGTTAAAATGTGCATTGAAGTGAAAATGAAAGAAGTGAAACATCAAACCTTTTAAAAAATACTCAAAATATTATGCCATTTTTGCCTATTGCTTACACACTTTTTGCAGAATTTGGCTCATTATGTCAAAACTCTACACACAAGCCAATCAGACATAGCATTGGAGATTAACAACTCGCATCTATGCCAAAATGAAACACTGCAATCAAAACTTAACACTCCTTTCTAAAAATGAAATTCTTGCAACAAAACCATACACACAAGCACCATTTGAATTACTCTTTCATATCACCAGCAACACACTGATGGGCTTTATATAAATCACTGCAGTCTTTGTGTTTCTATTTTTTTTGTCATTTTCTCAGACTCATTCTTCTGTAAAACTCAAAAGTAGAATTTCTGCAGTAATCAAACATGAGTTTTTACAAAAAACAAACATTCTTACAGAAATAAAGAAAAATAGAATCACAAATCATCAAATTTAGCAACAAAACAAAAGTAAAAAAAAAAAACAATTACTGGATAAATTGGTATTGGGGGGAGAGGGAAACATACTTGTTTTGTGTGTATGTGTGTGTGGTGGCCACAAGACCTCGTCAACATCACAGGCGATGTCCTCGCGGGCTAGGCATCGGGGAAAATATCGCCTTGTGTGCCGAATCCACCCTAGGATTGATCCCACCTCAATGTCTCCACATGCGTTTTCCATTGCTTGCAGAAGAGTCATGAGGGCGTGTAGTTGCCAATCAAAGGGGCTGTAAGGGGGCAGGTATAAAAGTGTGAAATGGTTATGGTTGTTGAACCAATCTCGGACCAGAGCAGCCCATTATCCCAGATGATAACAAACCTGGGCTGCTGTGGTCTGTCCTGCACAACTGCATGCAGTGCATCTAGAAATGCAATGATCTGTACTGTATTGTAGGGACCTAGAGTGGCATGGTGATGCAGGACTCCTTGGACACTAATTGCAGCACACAAGGTGATATTTCCCCCACGCTGCCCATTTGTCCAACTACGTTATGGACCCGACGCCTGGTTTTGGCCAGATTGAAGCCTGCCTCATCCACACAGATGAACTCATGTGGCAGTTCGCCGGCATCAAAATCCAGAACTGTCTATAACAGAAAATATTGAATAGTGTTACTGAAAACACATACAGTAACTACAATGTCTATATTTTCACACAAGTAGGGGCTGGGTTGGGTCAGTATAGACAAAAACTACATGCTACAGGCAAGGCAGGTGACAGCATAAACCCTCATTCCCACATCACAATATATAGTCTGTAAAGTAAAGTGACGCATACCTGCACATAATCATGGCGCAGATCCTTGACCCTGAGACTGTTCCTCTCAAATGGCACCCTGTACATTTCTGTAGGATGTGACTTACTGTGGAAATGCTGACCCTGTTGATATTGTTGAATACATTTCTATTTGCAATTATGTGTTGTTGCAACTCACGAAGTCGGACTGCATTATTTTCTCGCACCATTTCAATGATGCAAGCACTTGTTGTTGAGTGAAGAGCCGTTCCCTTCCACCTTGAGGAGGTCGTCCAACCATTCTGTAGAAAATGCCACCACAAGATGTCATTGGTTAGATTCTTTTTCACATACTGTACTTTCAAACTGTACACAGTACTGTAACATCACAATGGTATTCCTTTACATATACTTCACAGCACTACCCATTTTTGTATGGTACAGTTAGTACAGTAATACTGTAATATGATACAGAATCATGTGACACATACAGTTGGTACAGTCTGGAGTAGAAACTTGAAGATATACCTGTTCTCCGGTCGGAATGTCCTTATTATCGATGCTACTGTGTAGCGACTGAGGTTAGGGTGGACTCTTTGCCCAGGCCATGATTTATCACATGGTCCACCAGAGTAGCCCTGATGTCATCTGATACACGTCACTGCACTGGTCCTCGTCTTTGTCCTCGTCCTCTTCCACGTCCGACTCCTCTCTCTCTTTGTCCTCCTCTTACTCTGACTCTCATTGCCTCCATGCTTGCAAAGCTCTCAAAATGGCTTACCTGAGGTCTATTTGTAGTGCTAAGGCTCAGACCGATTGGTGTTCTGTTTTCTGTGCAAGTGTTTTCAGGTGTGTATGTAAGTGCCTACAATTGCAAGATGAGTTTTGCATTTTGAACAGAGTGTTTTCCCAATTATACAGTTTTTTTCAGCTGCTTACACACAAAATCTTTACTTGTTACACAATTTCTGAAACCTGACAGTCAAACAGCAGAAGCACACACCAAATCTGCAAAACCATACACTAATTCTCGGCATTTGACTCAGTTTTCAATTTCAGAAAACACTTTTTGCAAAACACAGCACACAGTTCTCTATGTAACACACACAAATCTAACAGGAAGTATCTTGATTTCCTTTTTCAAACACAACCATTTAAAATGCCACACTAATTCACCAGTGCCTCACACTAACTCCTCACATGCACAAACACTCATTGCTTTATTTAACTCCAACCAATCATGGCTTTAGAATAGGTCTATAAATAGACCTAAGTTATACAGTTTTTCTTGCTTCGTTGCTTTGATGCATTTCTCAGATCAAAAATGAAATTCTCAAAACTACTTTGTTCAACCTCCACATCATCGAGTCACTTGAGCACATCATAAAAGCAGTTTCTCATTCTTTTGAACAAGTTGTGATTGCTTTGGTACATTCATGCAACTGATTGTCTGCGGTTTCCTACATTATCAGCTGCTAATGTCATGTTGCTCAGAATGTATTCTATAGTTATCTGTGC
Source organism: Onychostoma macrolepis (assembly GCF_012432095.1). NCBI lineage: Eukaryota > Metazoa > Chordata > Actinopteri > Cypriniformes > Cyprinidae > Onychostoma > Onychostoma macrolepis. The sequence goes on from NC_081175.1 coordinate 30,167,510, forward strand.
AATAGTCAGACCACTAGTAAAAGTGTAACTGTGAATTCGATCCAGTCTCTTTCAATCAATATCACACCTACAGTAATGTGTAAATTTGTACTTTTGAAATGGATATATGGCATACATAAGAAGTGCAGCCTTTTGCGTTTCAGTACAGTAACTGTCATCCAAACTGTTGCCATAGTTTACATCAGGTAATACTACAGTTTTTGCCCATTGCTTGAACACTATAGATCCATGCTTAGACTAAAGTAACACAACTTGAAGCTTTTGTTACCATACCTCAAACACATGTACCCATACCTTAAACAAAAGCGCTGCTTTGCACTCTAGTTGCAATTCTGCAACACATTTACTCCTTTATGCAACACACTTGGTACTACAGTATATCACATTACAACATCACGTGTACAGGGTATTGCAGGGTGCTAATGCTCCTGTAGGAGCCTAAATGCAGTTAATAAATAATTTTAATTTATGCGTTAAATAGTAATTTACATGATTCATTTATGTGGAGGATATTGAAGGGAATATTTTCAGTATCTACAAGTTGATGCAGTTAATATTTACAGTTTTCAAGGAGTTAATTGTGTTATCTAAAATGTGTGTGGATAATTCAAAGTGCATTTATATTACATTTATGATAGTTTGGGATTATAGGACTGCTATCGCATTTTTACCTTTAACTGCATGCACCTTTAATTGCGGGGATATACACTCGCGAGAGGGTGAGCGTGGGGAACAGTGAGGCAAGCATAGAGTGGAGCCACACAGTTTTTGACCTTTTTCTCTCCTTTTTGGTTTTGTCGTTAATTAATCGTTTTCATTTTTCTGTAATATTCTTTGGATTGTGTTTGTTGTTGCCAACCTAGTAAACGAATACAGTTTTGCACAAGTGGTTCTGTGGATTTATTGATGTGGATTCAGGCGAAAAGAGTGGACAAAGCGTCAAACTAAGGCTTCATTCAGTGGAAATCTACATATTAGTCAAAAACTAGCTCTGCATGGATTATTGGACTTGGGACCGGCCTGACTCGAGACAAATGACGGAAGGAGAATACTTTCAAGGTGAATCTGTAAGTCGTGGCTGCCCTTGTTTTGCTGGGGATCGTTAATTGTATGACAAGGAGTGCGGTTGGTGTGCGCGGCCGTAAAACAAAATGAATAGATAAAGGGCGGCTTTTCGGCGAGCGAAGTGGAACACAGTTCTGGCGTGTTAAGCTCACCCTATGGTTTTGGCATTTGCACTAGTTAAGTGTGGAAACATTTGTTTGTTATGGATGAACAAGAAAGTGAAAAACGGAAAGTAAAAATGACTGAGAAGGCTGTGGATGAACATAGGTCAAGACAGCTTCATGCACGCAGATATAAGTTATCCCAGTTAACGAGCATGGTAAAGCTTATTGAGCAATTAATGGAAGATGATGCTAACGCTGACATTGTCAAAAATAAATTGCGTGTGGACTTCAGTGGTTTGCAGCAAGAATTTTCCGACTTAAATTCTGGTTTGAGAAGATTTATGTCTGACGAAGAATTTCTGGATGATCAAAAGAATTGGTTTGATCTTAAAAATAAGTCAATAAATGATTTTTTCTGGAAATGTGAGGAATGGATGAAAGATGTCATGAAACGCTCTGAGCAGGCTGAAGAGTGTGATAAACACGTAATGCCCACAGATAGTAGGTCTACATCATCAAAAACTACCACGAAACGGTCAAGTAGACACGGATCACAATGTGGAAGTGTGTCATCATCATCTTCAGTCAGAATAAAGGCAGAAATGGAGCGTGCTTCATTAAAGGCAAAGGCTGCAGCTTTAAGAGAGAAGCTAGCCATAGAAAAGGAAGAAGCAGATTGGCATGCAGAAAAAAGATGCAGGGAAGCTCAGCTGCAAGCAGAAGAAAAGCGGCGAGAAGCTGAGTTTGAGGCCGAGCAAAAAAGAATAGAGGCTGCGATAAAGGCCAAAAAGGAGATGCATGCAATGCAGACTGCTCTTGCAGAGTCAGATGCAAAAATGGAAGTTTTGCAAAAGTATGAATGCACACAAACAGCCGAGAGCAGTATAGAAGCTAATGAACAGATCGCTGAAACAAAGGTGAACACCACCTACCAAACACAAACACAGCACTCCCCGCCAACGTTCAACCTTGAGAACAAGGTTCAGCTAGCAAGGCCGCAGAGAGCCCTGCCTGCAACAAACATGGACCTCAATGATGGACCAGTGCTTGATAGTTTATGCAAGGCTATCTCTCAGCAAGTTGACGTCACTGAGTACCTTGTGAAGAATCATAAAGCCACATTACTCCCTGAGCTCACCATTCCAACATTCAAGGGTGATCCGCTTGAGTATAAATCCTTTATCAGATCTATTGAACATGGAGTTGAGGATCGCACTGGTGACAGTCGTGATCGCCTACAGTTTTTGTTGCAGTACACGAGTGGACAACCACATGAGTTGGTAAAAAGCTGCATTCACATGGAATCCTCAGCAGGTTATGCTAAAGCGAAAGAAATGCTGAAGGAGTTTTACGGTGATGACTACAAGATTGCAGAAGCTTACATAAAGGAGGCTTTGGATTGGCAGACAATCAAGCCAGAAGATGGCGCTGCACTGCAGTCTTTCGCATTGTTTCTCACAGGCTGCTGCAACACAATGACTGATATAAGCTACATGGAAGACTTGGACAACACAGCTAACATAAAGGCACTGGCTAACAAGCTGCCATACAAGCTCAAAGAAGCTTGGAGAAAGTCTGCATGCGACCTACAAGAAAAAACAAGGAAAAGGGTGAAGTTCAAGGAGTTCGTCGAATTTGTCAACAAGCAAGTTAGATATTTACTACACCCACTTTATGGGAACATACAAGAAGCCACCACCAGGCCAAAACAACCAGTACAACAGAAAACAAACCTAAAATACATAGAGACACTCAAACCAAAGAAAGTATTTACAGCAGCCATTGTCTCCTCCCAAACTGGAAACGACAAACAACCAACGCCAAAATCACAAAATGTCTCAGTGGACGCAAACAGCAAGCCTTGTGTTTATTGCAAGGGAGAGCAACACAGTCTCACAGTCTGCAGAAAACTCAAGAGCAAGCCGCACAAAGACAAGATTGACTTCCTACGAAGCAAGGGTCTGTGTTTTGCATGTTTGAAACATGGTCATATGAGTAGCAGCTGTAAAGAAAAAGCTCAGTGTCAAGAATGTTCGCGACTGCATCCCACACTGCTACACATGAACACTAAAGGCTTGAGAGAAGAGGCCACAAGTGAGCGTTGTGAGCAGCAATCCGTTTCAAGTGCCCTTGTACACATGAAAGAAACTTTTGCTGTCACCGGGGCCGGTAAGGAAAACTGTGCTCTTTCGATCATCCCTGTGTGTGTCAAAGCACAAAAAGGAACCAAGGCAGTGACAACGTACGCATTTTTGGATCCAGGTAGCTCAGCTACTTTCGCTCTGAGTCACTAATAAATCGACTAAGTATGAATGGACGAAATACAAGCATCTTGTTGCAAACAATGGGGAATGAATCTATTGTTAACACTTGCATTGTGAATGGAATGGAAATCAGTAGCTTGGATGGCAATCACTTTATTAAACTTTCTGAGGTGTTTTCACAGAAAACCATCCCCGTAACCAAAGACAATATTCCCCGCCAAGAGGATGTTGACAGTTGGCCTCATTTAAAGGAGGTGAAACTCCCCACTATCCAAGCAGAGGTTGGATTACTCATAGGAGCAAATGTTCCCAAGGCAATGGAACCACTGCAGGTGATTAGCAGTGTGGATGACGGCCCATATGCTGTAAGAACAATATTAGGCTGGACAGTAAATGGGCCACTCAGAGGTGGAAGCGATATGAGGGAGACATGCACATCGACAGGAGTCACCACCAATCGTATCTCAGTAGCCAAGCTAGAAGATCTTTGGCAACTGCAGTTCAAGCAGGACTTTCCTGATGCTGGACAAAATGAAGTCTTTGAAATGTCCAAAGATGATCACCAGTTTATTGACATGGTGTCTCAGTCCTCAAAACTTGTGGATGGTCATTACAGTGTTTGTCTGCCGGTGAGGAACAAGTCAGTGTGCATGCCAAACAACAGATCAGTCGCAGAGCAACGTGCGTTGAACCTAAGGAAAAGATTCTCCAGAGATGTCAAGTTTCATGCAGAATATGTTGCATTTATGGATGACCTACTCAAGAAAGGCTACGCAGTGAAGCTGGATAGTGTTGAATGTCAGCCTACTGAGGGACGAACATGGTATCTGCCTCATCACGGAGTTAGACATCCAGTTAAGCAAAAACTACGTGTTGTCTTTGATTGTGGAGCAAGCTTTCAAGGAACATCGTTGAACCAACAGCTCCTGCAGGGACCGGACCTAACAAGCTCGCTGGTGGGGGTCCTCTTAAGGTTCGACAATAGACCGTGGCGGTCATGGCTGATGTGGAGGCTATGTTCCACCAGGTTAGAGTCAGCAATGAAGACACAGATTTCTTCAGGTTTCTTTGGTGGCCCGAAGGAACTGCGAGCAGGCACTTGTCGAACACAAGATGTTGGTCCACATCTTGATTGCAACATCTTCGCCAAGTGTTGCAACCTTTGCACTTCAGAAATGTGCTACAGATTTTGCGGATAAGTTTGGTCAAGAAGCTGCCAAAATTGTGAGGAAAAATTTTTATGTAGACGATTGTCTTAAGTCGACTACAGATGAAGACACAGCAATCACCCTTTGCGCTGACTTGAGAAGCATGTTGGCAAGAGGTGGATTTCGACTAACTAAATGGTCGAGTAACAGTCGAAGGCTACTCAACTCAATTCCTGAAGAGGAAAGGGCCCAGGGTTTTCAGGATTTGGACTTGGATGAAGATAACTTGCCAATGGAGAGAGCATTGGGAATCCAGTGGTGTGCCGAAACGGATCAGTTCAAGTTCAAAATCAACCTCAAAGTTCGACCACACACTAGGAGAGGCCTGCTTTCTCTCCTCTGTTCCATTTTTGATCCGTTGGGTTTTCTCGCTCCAGTGGTACTGCCAGCCAAAAGAATCTTGCAAGACTTGTGCCGGCAGAAGTATAGCTGGGATGAAGAGCTGCCTGATAATGTCATTAAGAGTTGGAAAAGGTGGATGTCTGGTTTGCAACAGCTTAAGACCTTTGGAGTTGACAGATGTGTAAAATCAAAGCAGTTTGGTGCCCCAGTCTTTGCACAGTTACATCATTTTGCTGATGCTAGTGAAGACGCATACGGAACAACAAGTTACCTACTGCTACGCACTGCGAGCGGTGAAGCTCAATCCACCCTGATTATGGCGAAGGCAAGGGTTGCGCCCTTAAAGTCTCCAACCATACCAAGAATGGAATTGACTGCAGCAACAGTTGCCATCAAGATGGACAAGCTTCTGAAGAAAGAGCTTGAACTGGAACTTAACGAATCAATTTTTTGGACAGACAGCACGGCTGTGCTGAAATATTTGAACAGCGAGGGCACAAGATTCAAGACTTTCGTTGCCAATAGGATCACAACAATCCTGGAGCACTCTCAGACTTCACAGTGGAGGTATGTAAATTCCAATTTGAATCCTGCTGATCATGTCTCGAGAGGACAGACTGTTGAAGCATTCTTAAATAGTGAAAGCTGGCTTTCAGGACCCAGTTTCCTGCTCTGTGCACAAGACCAGTGGCCAAAAAATCCAGATCCTGGACTGCTGGATATTGGCGGCTCAGAGGTTAAAAGGGAAGTTCGAGCGCTTGTTATTCAGACACAAGAGCCCAAAGATGCTACGAAACAGTTGATGACCTATTACTCATCCTGGACAAAACTAAAAGCGCTGTGGCCTGGTTTCTGAAATTTAAAGATTTGCTTAAGGAACTGAAAGCAAAGAGAAAAGAATCAAACTCACACGGAGAAAACAGAATGAGTCAGTTCAAAAAGGCTTTCAAAGGAACACACCTAACCTGTGAAGGTTTGACTGAAGCAGAAAGAGAAATCGTGAAATACTGTCAAAAACAAAGTTTCAAAGAAGACTTGACTATGCTAAAGGAACATCAAAGGGTAAAGAAAAGTAGTTTACTTTACAAGCTGAACCCTGTACTTCAAAACGGAGTCATTAGAGTTGGTGGAAGGATGAGCGCGCAGCAATGCCAGAGGATTCCAAGCAGCAAGCCATCTTGCCAAAGGATTCACACATCACAGTGCTTGTGCTGAAGCACATTCACGATGTTACAGCTCATGCTGGGAGAAATCATATGTTGGCACAACTGCGTCAAAGATTTTGGGTCCCCGGAGCAAATGGCGCTATTAGAAAGTTCTTGTCCAGATGCATCAGCTGTAAGAAATTACATGGAACTGCCGGCAAGCAACTCATGGCTGATCTACCAAGATGCAGGGTTCTGCCTGACAGTCCTCCATTCACAAGAGTCGGTGTTGACTACTTTGGTCCATTTCTGGTGAAAAGAGGAAGAGGGCAAATAAAGAGATACGGTGTCATCTTTACATGCCTTGCCATACGAGCCGTACACTTAGAAGTCGCATCTTCACTTGACACTGATGCATGCCTCAATGCAATTAGAAGATTTATTGCAAGAAGAGGACAAGTCAAAGAGATGTACTCTGATAATGGAACCAATTTCAGGTCGGCTGACAGTGAGTTAAAAAAATCAATAAAAGAATGGAACACCAGCAAGATAGCAAAGAACTTGCAAGAGAAAGGAGTTCAGTGGCACTTTAATCCGCCGGCAGGTTCTCACCACGGAGGAAGCTGGGAGCGGCTGATCCGTTCGGTGAGAAAAATTCTAAACATCTCAGTGAAGGAACAACTTTTGGATGAAGAAGGTCTCCACACCTTGCTTTGTGAAGCTGAGGCCATCATAAACAGCAGGCCTATCACCCAGGCATCTTCAGATCTCAATGATTTAGAGGCCTTAACGCCCAACCACCTGTTGTTACTCAAAGTCAAGCCTGAGTTACCCCCAGGAGTGTTCAACAAGGATGACCAGTACGCTAACCGCAGATGGAGACAAGTCCAGTACCTCGCGGATGTCTTCTGGAAGCGCTGGTGTAAAGAATATCTTATGCAGCTCCAGGAACGTCAGCGATGGTCCACTCAGGAAGAAACTTCAGTGTTGGTGATGTAGTGCTGATTGTGGATGATACATCGCCCAGAAATTCATGGCCACTTGGAAGAATTGTGGAGATTTTTCCTGACAAAGCAGGCTTCGTTCGTCAAGTGAAAGTCAAGACAAAGAGCAATGAGCTTTGTCGGCCGATAACAAAGCTATGTCTTCTTCAAGGATCTGAGGACAATGTTTGAACTGTTCCAAAGGAAAGACCCTATTTCGGACAGGCGAAGACCAAGAAGATTTCTTTAGATAGTTTGTTAGTTAGCATGTAGGCTCCTTTAATTTAAGTTTTGAGTAATTGTTTCAAGGACATTGATAACAATTAGGGGCGGTAATGTAGGAGCCTAAATGCAGTTAATAAATAATTTTAATTTATGCGTTAAATAGTAATTTACATGATTCATTTATGTGGAGGATATTGAAGGAATATTTTCAGTATCTACAAGTTGATGCAGTTAATATTTACAGTTTTCAAGGAGTTAATTGTGTTATCTAAAATGTGTGTGGATAATTCAAAGTGCATTTATATTACATTTATGATAGTTTGGGATTATAGGACTGCTATCGCATTTTTACCTTTAACTGCATGCACCTTTAATTGCGGGGATATACACTCGCGAGAGGGTGAGCGTGGGGAACAGTGAGGCAAGCATAGAGTGGAGCCACACAGTTTTTGACCTTTTTCTCTCTCCTTTTTTGGTTTTGTCGTTAATTAATCGTTTTCATTTTTCTGTAATATTCTTTGGATTGTGTTTGTTGTTGCCAACCTAGTAAACGAATACAGTTTTGCACAAGTGGTTCTGTGGATTTATTGATGTGGATTCAGACGAAAAGAGTGGACAAAGCGTCAAACTAAGGCTTCATTCAGTGGAAATCTACAGCTCCTTTTGCAGCCAAAGTGGTAGTTTTTGTGAAACATACCATGATTACTTACAGTATATTGAGATGTTTCAGTACAGTGGATGATACAGTATATACAGTAAAGTACTGTAAGAAAAAGACAATTTGTGGTTGCATTTCTCTAGCATGACTAGAAGACCTTCTGGGGGAGGACGCCAACGCCTGTTTACACAACAGCAGGAACTTGCTGTTGTGGACTTAATGAGGGCAGACAATGCCATCCGTCTCCACCAGCTACGACAGAAAATACTTGCAGACAGCCAAGTGTTCAACAACATAAACCATGTGAGCATCAGCACCATCAGACGCATCTTGGGAAAACACAACATCACCATGAAGCAGCTCTATAGGGTCCCATTTGAGAGGAACAGCGTCAGGGTCAAAGGACTTCGAGCTGAATATGTACGGGTAAGTGTAACTGTCCTTTACATTTACAATACAGTATTGGTGAAATCCAGTAGCAGCTGAATATGTACCATATCAGTACCACATGGATCCATTCGGAGAGCTACACAGGTACCTATGTGATGGGGTGAGGGTTCTGTATGTGTAGCACTGGAGTACAGTAATATTTTTTTTTTTTTGTTACAGAGAATCTTGGCCATGGATGGAGCTGCACAGCCTCATGAATTCATTTTCATTGATGAAGCTGGATTTGACCTGAGCAAAACAAGACGACGGGGTCGTAATGTAATTGGCCAAAGGGCAATTGTGCACGTCCCGGGCAGCGCTGGGAAATATCACATTGTGTGCCACCATAAGCCTTCGGGGGCTTCTGCATCATCATGCAAAACTAGGTCCATACAATAGCCAACATATACTCACATTTCTAGATGCTCTCCATAATATAGTTGTACAGAACAGACCAGATCAGCCCAGGTTTGTGGTGGTATGGGATAATGTCAGTTTCCATCGGGCTGCTCTGGTCCAGACCTGGTTCACCAACCACAATCAGTTTGAAGTGGTATACTTGCCCCCTTACTCACCATTTTTAAACCCTATAGAGGAATTATTTTCGGCTTGGAGATGGCGTGTATATGACCGCCAACCACATGCCCGCATGCCTCTTCTGCAGGCAATGGATCAGGCCTGCGGCGACATTCAGGTGACAGCAATCCATGGATGGTTTCGACATGCTAGGGGATATTTTCCCCGGTGCCTAGCGGGAGAAGACATTGCTTGCGATGTCTATGAGGTCCTGTGGCCAGACCCCAACAGACGGCGGGATCCATGAGCCCACGTATGCAATTGCCATGATTTTCTGTGTTTACAGTATAGTGTTTTTTTCTATTATTATTATTATTTTTTTTGCTTTATCTGAATTCATGTTACTGCAATGTACAATATTGAGTATTTTGCTTTTTTGGTTGTTTGAAAATGTGCCTCCTGAAAATATGCCTTCTGAATAAACAGTGAAAATCAAAGACTGCAGTGTTTTATATAAAGTAAACTAGTGTGTTCCCCCTGATCTGAAAGTGTATGCATATGATGCAAGTATGTGTCAATTTGTCATCAGAGTTACATTTTGAGAAAGGAATGTTAGGTTTTGATAGCAGAGTTTAGGTTTTGATAGTAGAGTTTCAATTTGACACAGATGTGAATGGTATATTTCCCAGTGTTGTGTCATGTTTACTTGTGTGTAGAGTTTTGGCACAATGAGCGAAGTTTTGCAAAATGTGTTCAAGCAACGGGCAAAAACTGTAACAGAGAGCACTGTTATATTGACAACATGACTAAGCAGTTTGACTATCTTGTTTGTGAACAATGGCACAAGGACTTTTTGTTCTGATGGCACTAATATGTTCATTGACATAAATATTTTGAGAGATGAACTAAAGATTTTGAGTAAGTGACAGGCTTTCGCAGGTAATCCATTGTGTGTGGTGCTGTTTGCACAAATTGTTTTGAGAAATGCACATACTTCTTTGCCAGTATTACAGTAAGGATAATTCGAGAAATGCACCAATGTGACGAAGAAAAACTGTAGGTTTTGAACAATGGATGCAAACAATGTATTTCCTTTCTTTCTTACTGTGTAATACTGTATTCAGAACCACGAATGCTTACAGTTAAAAAAAAAAAAAAGTTTGTTTCAATGTTTACCATGAATTTTTCACGGAATTTTTCAATCTCTTACTTTCAATCTTGTACAGAAATGTACCCAGGAGCTCATGAGAGAAGAGCTTTATGTTTTGTGACATATATATATATATATATATATATATATATATATATATGGAGCATCACAAACTGCAGAAGAATTAAACACACGGAGAAGAGAAAAAGAGGAAAAAATGGTGAACAAAAAGGACAAACAATCTAAAGAACCAAAAACACAGAGTCTAGTCCGACAGAACAGCATTAATAGAGACAGTCCAAACTGTAAGTATTTATTATGTTTAAGATAAAACACTGTTTATATTTCATCATCAACAGTGTTTCACCTTTGCTGGTGTAAAACAGATTCTAAACTTTAACTTTTCACTATATAGGAAAAGCAACATTTACAGTTTTGCTCATATTTACATAATTATTATTTTGTCTTGTGGATCATATGTAGATATCTGCAATTGTGAAATTCATTATAAATCCATAATGCATATTCAGGGCAGGACTAAACAACGTATAATATTTATGATGCCCCTTATTTTGTTAAAATTATGCAAATTTTGCTTTTGGTGTATGTAGATTTATGTCCACAACTGCATGCGTTCTGCTTTTATTCAAAGTGAAACTAATTCATTAATGAGTTAATTCATTCTCTGGGAATCAAACACATGTTCTGTTCTTGTCATGTTCAGCTGTTTGAGCTACATAAATGCTATAATCAGTTATTTGTGTTTTCATTCCCAGTTTCTGACATTGCAGAGTTTCAGAAGAGTCACAGACGAGGATTTACACATCATATACAGAAAGCAAATAGGTAGAACTCACAAACCTGATGTTATATTGATCTTTGTTATATTTCTGAGAATGTGTTTTCTATTTTTAGGATGCAGGGGTTCTGTTCATCTAACCAGCGGAATATTCTCCATCATGTTCAGCCACTGATTACGCTAATAATTTTGAGTCTAAAAACTCACTGACCCTCATTGCACATTTATGATGTGCCTGAATCGAAAAAATATTTTAAAGAGCAGTATTTAAAAAATATATATATTTTGATGTTCAGTTCATTCCTGGGTTACTAAGTATTCCCTTGTTTGTCACCATGGTTTCTACTGTTCAGTGTCTGGGTTTTGCCTTTGTTTTGCCAAGGTGGGTTTAGTGTTGTTCCCCGTAGTTGATGGTGAACTTCATCTTCTTGTTGTATTTTTATTTTTTATTTTTTGTATTAGAAGTGTTTTAACTAATAGGATAGTTCAAGATTTGTTTTAGATGAGTTTATGCAAAGTTTGAAAATTTAATCAAATATTAATCAGTCTTTAGAGTGGTTTCACAATGTTGTCTATAAGGTACACCACGAATTCCGAAAATGTTTTTTAAATTTGAATAAAATTAAAGCTAAAAGATTTTCAAATCACATGAGCCCATATTTTATTCACAATATAACATAGATAACATAACACATGTTTAAACGGAAATTTTACACTTTTATCCACTAAATGAGCTCATTTCAAATTTGATGCCTGCTACAGGTCTCAAAAAAGTTGGCACGGGGGCAACAAAGAGCTGAAAAAGCAAGAAATTTTGAAAAGATTCAGCTGGGAGAACATCTAGCAACTAATTAATTTAATTGGCATCAGGTCTGTAACATGATTAGCTATAAAAGGGATGTCTTAGAGAAACAGAGTCTCTCAGAAGTAAAGATGGACAGAGGCTCTCCAGTCTGTGAAAGAGTGCGTAAAAAGATTGTGGAATACTTTAAAAACAACGTTCATCAAATGTCAAATTGCAAAGGCTTTGCAAATCTCATCATCTACAGTGCATAACATCATCAAAAGATTCAGAGAAACTGGAGAAATCTCTGTACGTAAGGGACGAGGCCGAAGACCTTTGTTGGATGCCCGTGATCTTTGGGCCCTTTGGTACCCGTGGTACGGCAGCAAAGTTCCTTGATTATTACGCTGAAATGAGAGTATAGTTCATAGTCATATCGGCCTAGAAAATCGCAACTTTTCATTTTCCATCAGTCTTAGTACACGATGTAAATACAGAAGAGTCAAGTTTTAAATAGGAAAACTATCGAAACTCTTTGGTCATTTTTGAGCAAGATGCTAACGGTCTAATCAGATTCAATGATCTATGCTAAGCTACACTAAAAGTGCTACCGCCAGACCCGGAGATCGGCTGAATGGATTCGAAAATGGTAAAATTCAACTGTTTAACTCTTGGCGAGTTGGAAAATTAGCCTATTTTCAAAAAAGTGGAGTGTTCCTTTAACATCACAGTTCTAACTAAAGGGTGCATTTTAAATGGTTACAAATTGGATGCATGAAAGAATGATGCAATGTAAAGTGAATATATACGTAGAATGAGAGACAGAGATTTATGTTCAAACACTTTCTTGCATCCAGACTCTAAATAATGACAAACATCAAATGTGTATTGTGTTCATCTACTGTACATAACAGTAACTATTTAATGGTGTTTTAGTCTTTATCTTCTCAAAAATGTTGTTATAATCAGAAATGAGCTCTAGATTTCCAGCGCTGTTAAACTATCACTTCTTCAATTCTCACAGCAGTTCAGAGTGAAGCTGAAAGATTATTGATGAGGGTTGATTGCTGTAATCAGACATCCATTAAACGAGTGAATGTATGAGAAGTAAAGACAAAGGAATAGTCTGCAAATCACAGATGTGAACATTTATCTATTCTTCAGTTGTTCATATTGTGTTGCACTCTTTACGTTAATTAATTAGGCCTACATTAAATAGCCTATCGTTCAGCACAATAATCTTTACAGGTTGTCATGTAAATAATAACTAATTAGGAACACGCTTCTTAATTTTTTTCTTGTTTCATTTCAAGTTGCACGAGACAAAAGTAATGATTCAGGATTCAATCTCGGAGTCGAATTGATTCTGTAACCGTTTGTGATTCACTGAAACAAACCGACTCTTATGACTCATTAGTTTGTGAATCGGATGGTCAGATTTATTTTTCCCAATAAATAAAAAAATTAATTTAGGCCTACTCACAGTCTGATAAACAGCAGTTTTAGAGTCAATCAATGAACCACGTGGTTGAAATGAATGCAAATAGCGACATTTAGAGGAAGATCTGTGGCACTGACCAACTATTATCATAACTTCATATTGAAACATAAGTTATTCTGTTATTAACCCTGTAAAGCTTGACATATAAAATAAAAGTCAGAAACATATATATATATTGAATATACTGTATATTAATATAACAATTTAATTGAAACTTCATACAAAATTTGTGTTTAAAAGAATGACTTATAACCATTCAGTTGATTAACCCAGTTGATTTCATGCAAATGAAAGTATATTCAGTATCAAATTATTTATAATGTGAATTTTGCTCACTTAGACAGCTTTGGGCAATGCTTTTTCTAGTGTTTTATTAGATTAGATGGGCAGGAGAAACTCTTCCCGCATGAAGAGCACTGGTGTGGCTTCTCTCCAATATGAACCCTCTCATGTTTTCTCAAAGTTCCTGACTGAGTGAAACTCTTTCCACAGCGTGAGCACTTGTACGGTTTCTCTCCAGTGTGAATCCTCTGCATTTAATAAAGGTCTTCCCACAGTCAAAACACAGATGAGGTCTCACTCCAGTATGAATGCTCTCGTGTTCTTTTAAAGTTTGCAGATGTGCAAAACTCTTTCCACAAAAAGAACAAACGTGATGCTTCAGTCCAGTATGAGATTAAGGTGTCTTCTTTCCACACTTGGAGCAGTTGAAAGATCCTTTGACTCCATTTATTCCAGTTTGTTTTTGTGCGAAATTCTGTAAAACGGCAGCGTTTCCATCTTCGTTTGTGAAAAGATGGGGTTTTTGAAATCGATGGTGTTTGTCTTCATTCTCTCCCATTGAGTCTAAAATCAAAATATTAAATCCTTAAAAATAATTTAAAGGAGAACATGGTCGATATTGCTTGTGCGCGCTCAGACTGTGTGCTATCACGATCTCTCCATTCTTTTAATGAAGTTCCTAAACGTAAGTTAGGGAGGAGCGAGCCCATCTAATCATTCAATCAACAGCCAGAGTATATAAGCAGCTGCTTACCTCTCTCCAGTCTCAGCTGCTCCAGCATCCCTCCACCTCCCCAATCTCCACCTTCTTCTTAGGTACCTTGCCCTTTGTAATCACCTTATATCATGTCCCTGGGGGGTTTATCAGAGCTCGAGTTGAAGCTGCTTCATCGAGCCAATCATCAGTGGACAGCAAGCCAAATAAGTTTACTCTATTTCCTAATGATTATATGGGCAAACGAACTCGTTAATAGTAGAAATTATTTATCTTTGCTCCTAGATTAAACTTTGTCAAAAGTTATCATTCAGAATAGATCCAAGCTTGCCCGATGGAAATGCTACTGGAAATTGTATTGGTTGTAAGTGAAATGCACCACAAAGTCTTTCAACAATCAAAGATGGAATTTTAATTTCTTTACAATGTAAGTTTATGCTAGAAATGTTTCAGAATGAGATATTTGTATGATTTGTACATATAAATATCCTAGTCTGTCTAACTGCATCACTACAGACATTACAGGTCAAAACCATCTGATGTTCCATTTGTCTAAACAAACATATGGCTCTTAACACTACCTATAAAAATTCAGTCTTGTCATATTTTAAATACCTCAAATTAATTGAGGTCATTTGTTTTATAACTGTATTACTGACTGTACTTGTATTTTTCGGGGTTGTAAATTCAATTCAGTTTGAAATTAAATTTGAAATCAAGCTTCCTTGTGTTTTAAGCTTTTGTGACAAAGTTACCCTATTTTAAAGACACAAATACACAGAATGAGCAAATGTTTAAGATTGAGAGTTGTGTAATGGTAATTGATCAGTTTATATGTAGACTATGTAAATAAACGCCTATATTAAAATATGTTCATCATATAAAGCGAACGTGTATTTTTTTGTTGAGAAAACGGATTAAACCACTCAAAGCTTGAAATAATGATTACCTTGAAAAAATGGATGGACAAAAAAACTGAGATATTAAAATATCTATATGACAGTATACAGTATGTGGTAGTTTTGCCAGTGGTTATTTTATTAAATGGTTAAATTATTAAAGTCGTCATGAAATTAAAAAAAATGACCCTATGTACTTCTTTAGTGCACATTACTAGTCTTGTGGTGAACAATTAAACCGTGCAAGCCAATACACCAAAAAAACAATTGTCTGCCGTCGTAATCTTTATTTAAAAACTGAAAATGTGTTTCCGCTCTGGAATGGCGTTCTCGCTCTGATGACGTCAGTTTGACAGCTTGGGGAGAATCCTCAATCAGTTGCAACTTCCGGTTCACGGGTACTTTTATTATTGATATTTTTCAAGGTATTGAAGTTAGAAATTCCTGTATCATGACCGCAAATTCACATACTTTGTCAATAAGATAAAAGTGGGTTTTGTTCAAAGCAGTATTAAAGTACTATATTAAATTATATTATAGATCTTTCATATGAATAAATATTTTTTGGTAATTTATTAAATATCGCCGGCTAAAAAGTAACTAGTTCTCCGAGTAGTTTTTGAGAAGAAGTCTTTGTACTTTTACTTAAGTACTGTTTTGACACCAGTACTTTTACCTGTAATCGAGTAGTATTTCAGCAATGTAACAGTACTTGTACAAACACACATTTTCAGTTTCCACCATTAAAAATTAAAATTAAAAATAGTGTAGCCATTCACCATAAGCGCTGAGATGAGCTGTTTATGATCGAGAAAAAAAAAATTCACAAGAAACAATGATGAGTTCAAAATAATACAACTACTCTTCATCTTTACCTTCATTTTCCAGGTGTGAAGTTTTCATAGCCAAACATTGTGGTTGGAGATGTTTCTCTTCAAATTTGCCGCGTGTGTGAGATCATGAACACATGGTTCATTATGTCATTACCCTGGTCATTACAGTGAAGTGTTGCTATACTGGTGATAATCAGTATTACAGCACAAAATTCCAGGAGTAATTCAAAAAAACGTAACATCTTAATCTTAACATACTAAACTATGTCCTTAGATTAATCAGCACTAAAAAAAGAGATTTATAGAAAGGAATATATTACAGCAATGAGAAAAAATGTAAATAAAATCAGATAATAAAATAGAAATTAATGGTATTGAAAATAATTGTTACATTTTTATGCAAAAGCTGAGAACACTTGGACTAAATAGAACACTTTCATTAAATATAATGTATAAAAATATAATTAAGAATCAGTGTTTTATATTTATTGCAATACATTGAGATAAACAGTGGTCATCATCGTTGTCCACTAGATGGCAAAACTGATTTCCACTGCAAACTCAAAGGCCTTTCGTTCAGATTAGAGAGATCTGGGCTGCGTTTCCCAAAAGCATCGTAAGCCTAAATTGACCGTAGCTCCATTGGTTTCAGTGGGTCTACGATGTACTTGAGCTTACGATGCTTTTGAGAAACACAGCCCAGATCTGAAGCTGAATGAGGATCATGTGTCACACGGAGCATAAAGAGACTGATGTGCTTCACTCTGGATCATACAGGCTATTATATTAAAGAATCAGTGTTGATCAGCTTCATGAGACTGAAATTGGTTTTATTGAGAAGGAAAGAGCTGATGAGAAATTTATAAATAAATAATAATAATATTCTTCAGACTTTCATTGAGTGGAATAGATTAATACTTCAATAAGGATAACTGAACCTGTATCAAAAGTACTGAACATGTCCTCCAAATAGAGCTTGTGTTTTATACAATAGAAGTGAGAATGTTGTTACTTAGACAAAGGTGAAAGGAGTATCAGGCACATGTAATAGACGGTACTGCGGATCTGTTTGAAAGAACTGGTTTAACCACAAGTCAGTTTCTTTTTCCATGAGCACTTAACACAACCTGCTGACTCTTTTGTGTACTTCATGTTGCCCTTTCTACAGTGTACATTCATATTCTTCCCATGTGTTTTTGTCAAAAGAGCATCAGACATGTTCATTTTGAACTGTCATTTTATGGGAAATGGAAATATTTACAGTGTACAACAGAAAATATAACAGAATTTAACAATATGATCCTCAGACAGCATTTTTTGTGTGATCATCCCTTTAATTTTGTGGCCAATATCTG
The DNA here is from genome assembly GCF_012432095.1 of Onychostoma macrolepis. NCBI lineage: Eukaryota > Metazoa > Chordata > Actinopteri > Cypriniformes > Cyprinidae > Onychostoma > Onychostoma macrolepis. The sequence continues at coordinate 30,184,767 of NC_081175.1, forward strand.
GGGAAGTGTGACATTAACATTTAACTGTAATTCATGCAACATTTGATAATATATTTCATTATTGAAGTGTATTTTGTGTTTATTTCATCTGTATACAATATACATTTCCTAAACAACTTAATCTAATCACTGCACTCCTCAGATTTTATTATAATTCTGTAAAGCGCTCATTACTCTCCTAACATCTGGGAAAATTATTTATTTAATTTTTTTCTGGGGAAAAGGGTTTTCTTCTGCTGCTGTTACATTAATGCAACACTCATCATCACTGAATATATGGTTTGATCTTTGGACGTAATTGTCCGCTGGGTGCTGATTTCAGATGTGTTGGTTTGGATTTATTGTTATTGCTGTCTCATAAAGGCACACCTTTCCAGCCCAACCCTGGTTATAGAAAGACACTGCAGCTTATGAACACAGAGCACAGAAGTGTCTCGATCGGTGACTGACAGTGTGTTATTACAGAAGCTGTTGTGGACGTCTCTACATGTAAGTCACTTTTAAATTCATTTAACGTGTTTATAACACACTCTCAATAAAAGTGAAGAAATTATATAGCTAAGACTGGAGTGAGATACAGAGCTTTTATTACATAGTTTAATCTCACAATAAGGAAGTCAAATATGTGATTTATCAAATCTTGTTTTAATTAGGCTAGATCATTTTAAATGGTCTGAAATTGCTGTTCGGTAACACAATAAAACCACTCAAACATACATGAAGACGTTGTACTCAACTCAGCTTTATTTATATAGCACCGCTAAAATTTATATACTAAAAACAGCAATCGTTGATCAAGGTGCTGTACAGTATATCAAATATCATCAACATGTAACACCGTGTATAACATGAATTACAGCACAGAACAGACCAGACACAGCACAAATCAACTACAATTAAAAGCCAGAGAAATAAAGATGGGTTTTGAGCGTTAAACTAAGCTGTTCCAGAGTTTTAGTGCGGCGATAGCAAAGGCTCGATCTCCTTTCGATTTCACTTTGGCTCGAGGAACGTTTGAATAGTCTCCGGTGACCGTACTATTGTGTTTGTCAAATCTGAGAGCACTATCAAAATACTCACCCAAATTCTTTGCTAATGGTTTCACACACAACTTTAAACCAGAGGAGGTTTAAACACTCATAAAACACTGTTTGACAGTCAGCTAAATATTGTTTAGAACTTTTAACAGTCCTGTTTCTGTGGAACGGTTTTTCATAAAACCCGACTGGAACACATCAAAAAAATATTGTTATTAAGCAGTAAGCTCTGTAGTTTGTGAAACAATATTTTCTCAAATTTTAGACATCAGAGAAAAATTTGAAACTGGCCTAAAATTAGTCAGTACTGTTGGGTCTAAATTAGGCTTTTTGAGACGTGGATGGACAATCGTGTGCTTCACGTCATCTGGTAAGGTTGCCGTTTCAAGGCAGCTGTTCATAATCTTCAGAATAGGCCTAATCACCTCAAAAAATTGTTCAAAAACTCGTGCGGGAAGAATATCATGGGGGGGATCCAGAAAGTTTAAGCTGGCTTACAACATCTTAGAGTTACAGGCTCAAACTGACTCCGGATGCTGGTGCAGAGTGGAGGGACAGAGGATCATGACAAGAAAAGGGATATTTAGCCTAATATCCCAGAATCAGAATCAGAATCAGAATTAGCTTTATTCGCCAGGTGTGCGCAAACACACGAGGAATTTGTTGTGGTTTTAAGGTGCTCCTGGTACATACATACATACATACATACATACATACATAAATACACATCTGACATGAGAACAGAAAAAACATTTAAATAGTAAGACTTAACAATGGATGATAATCATAATAATAAGTATGAATCTGGAACAGTAGATTTATGTACAGATTTGTGCATTATTTACTCTATATACAGCTGTATAGATAAACATATGTATGTGTATTTACATTATACTTGAGAGGAGGCAATAATTAAAGATGGAGAATGAATTCCAGAATGAATTACAGAACACAGGTAATGATCCACGTGTTAGCTATTTAAGCTGGAGATGGCATGGGGAAAAACTGTTTTATGCCTAGATGTTCTAGTGCACAGAGATCTGTAGCGTCTGCCTGAAGGGAGAAGTGCAAACAAGTTGTGTCCGGGGTGAGAGGGGTCTTTGATGATGTTACCTGCCCGTTTCTTCACTCTGGAGTTGTACAAGTCCTGAAGGCTGGGCAGGTGCACACCAATGATCTTTTCTGCTGTCCTAACAGTCCGTTGAAGTCTTCTTAAATCTGATTTGCTGGCTGACCCAAACCAGACAGTTATGGAGGAGCACAGAACCGACTCAATAACAGCTGAATAAAACTGTTTCAGCAGCTCCTGTGGCAGGTTGAACTTTTCAGCTGACGAAGGAAGTACAACCTCTGCTGGGCCTTTTTCACGATGGAGTCAATGTGATTGTCCCACTTCAGGTCCTGAGAGATGGTGGTGCCCAGGAACCTGAATGACTCCACTGCAGCCACAGTGCTGTTCATGATGGTGAGTGGGGAGAGGAGGGGTTTCTCCTGAAGTCCACTATCATCTCCACAGTTTTGAGCGTGTTCAGCTCCAGGTTGTTGTGACTGCACCAGACAGCCAGCTGCTCAACCTCTTGTCTGTAAGCAGACTCGTCGCCGTCCTGGACAAACTTCAGAAGCTTGACAGAGGGGTCCTTTGAAGTGCAGTCATTGGTGTAGAGGGAGAAGAGCAGTGGGGAGAGAACGCAGCCCTGAGGAGCTCCAGTGCTGATGGTGCGGTGCTGGATGTGTGTTTTCCCAGCCTCACTAGCTGCTGCCTGTCTGTCAGGAAGCTGGTAATCCACTGACAGATGGAGGTGGGCACAGAGAGCTGAGTCAGTTTGTTCTGAAGGGTGTCTGGGATGATGGTGTTGAAAGCGGAGCTGAAGTCCACAAACAAGATCCTTGCATAAGTCCCTGGTTTGTCCAGATGTTGCAGGATGTAGTGCAGTCCCATATTAACTGCATCATCCACAGATCTGTTTGCTCGGTAAGCAAACTGTAGGGGGTCCAGCAAGGGTCCAGTAATGTCCTTCATGTGGGCCAACACCAGTCTCTCAAATGACTTCATGACCACAGACGTTAAGGCAACAGGTCTGTAGTCATTAAGTCCTGTGATTTTTGGTTTCTTGGGTACAGGGATGATGGTGGAACATTTGAAGCAGGAGGGACTTCACACAGCTCCAGTGATCTGTTGAAGATCAATGTGAAGATGGATGATAGCTGGACAGCACAGGCTTTGAGGCAGGCTGGAGAGACACCGTCTGGGCCTTTGGCTTTCCTTATCTTCTGCTTTCTGAAGACTTTGCATACATCATCTTCACAGATCTTGAGTACAGGCTGAGAAACAGTAGGGGAGGGAGGGTGAGGGTGTGAATGGCTGTGCTGTGAGACAGTCGGAGCGGGTGTGAGGTGTCAGACCAGTCTTTTCAAACCTGCAGTAAAACTCGTTCAGCTCTTCAGCCAGTTGTTGATTGGCCTCAGTGCTGGGGGATGGGGTCTTGTAGCTGGTGATGGCTTTCAGGCCTTTCCACACTGATGTAGAGTCATTGCTTGAAAGCTGTTTTTTTAGCTTTCCAGAGTAGTTTAATTTTGCTACTCTTATTTCCCTATTCAGTGTGTATTTGGCCTGTTTGTACAAGGCTTTGTCCCCACTCCTGTAGGCGTCCTCTTTGGCCTGGCGAAGCTGTTTGAGTTTTGCACTGAACCAAGGTTTGTCATTGTTAAATGTTAAATAAGTCCTGGTGGGTACACACATGTCCTCACAGAAACTGATGTAGGACGTCACGGTGTCACTAAGCTCGTCCAGATCAGTAGCTGCAGCCTCAAAAACACTCCAATCAGTAAGTTCGAAGCAGGCCTGTAAAACCTGCTCTGCTTCAGAAGTCCATCTCTTTACAGTTTTTACTACAGCCATGATCTTGTCCACAACAAAATTAAGAAATTTGTCACACATGGCCAGAAACTCTGTGGGGAAGGGGCAACTGAAGGGTTAACAGCAGCATATATATATATATAGTGGAATAACTCTTGGATTGTGAAAGTTGTTTTCAATCAGATCTGACAAGTACTTAACTTAGCTCTTTTCACCACTTTCTGATATTGTAGCAGATTATCCTATATAGTATATCAGTATCATATGAAACTTGCAGTTCATCTTCTTCTGGCCCTTCTGCAGATTTATCGAAGTACAGTATCATCATTGAGCCTTTGGTTTATGTTGTTTGGATTTTATAGGAGCCAGAGAGTTTAAAATATCAGCAGAGATAGTATTAAAATGATTATGATAATCCACACCACTCCAGTCATCACAAAGTAAATCGGATGATTGAGACATCTCCTTAAAAACAGCTGAAAACTGAGTACAAGTAGATGGTGTGATCGTACGAGACCAACAGACAGCTTTAGTAGGTCTAGTAATATTAAAACTGGTGGAGACTCGGAGCGTAACAGGCTTGTGAACTGAAATAGCTTGGTCATCTATTGCAAAATCACATACTGTCAGGCCATGTAAAACTAAATCAAAAAGTGTAACCGTGCATATGAGTAGGAACATTCATACGCTGTACCAAATCAAAAGAGTCAATAAGGATCAAAAAATCTTTAGCTAAAAAATTAGTTGGGCACACATGTATATTAAAAGGATTAAAAATCTGCCAAAATTGGGGATAATTCTCCTAAAATCTGAAAACTCATTAATAAAGTCTTTAAAGTATGGTTTAGGTGGATGATAACTGACTGAAATTTCAAACCTTAATTTTATAATGACAGTTGGGACATGTTGTCACATGTTTTAAAATATTTATTTAATAATGCATGTTAAGTTTTTTGTTTGAAGTGTTGCATTAGTCATAATCATTGTCCATAAACAGCAGGTTCCCATCATGACAATATACTACGGTCATGTGTCAGATGAACTGTATAGTTAGTAAATGGCAGTGAAAATGTTCTAATTAAATTAATATAGAAATGAACTTTCAAAAATGATTTAACTTGACTGGAGTTCAAAGCGTGACAACTAGCCCCAGTATCAGAATACGCCATGTACTGACTCTCAGCTGTGTCTGCTTGGGTTAAACATGCTTTATCTGAATATGTTCTTAAAGATTCTTTTTTTTGTGTTTTTTAATGAGCAGAGAATTAATGTTAATGGACATTCTGGACTGAAGATGATGATGATGTGTGATGAATCATATCTGGAGCTTCAGAAACTACAGAACAGTAAAATCAGGAGAGTGAGGACAACAACTCACAATCTGAAGAATTAAAGAATAACTCCTTGAGACTTCATAATCAGGACAGTCTGGAACAAACAAGACCAAACTGTGAGTGTTTTAACATGACTTTTATGTCACGCTAGATTCGTGATTTTTATAAAGACATATTAAATGTCTTCTTACACACTCCTCTTCAATCTTTATTTTCTGCAGACTCTCATGATCCAGATGAACCTGTAGAGAGTCATGCAGAGAGAGACATTGTGACAGATGAGATAAATCGCTCACAGACAGAGAGAAACTGATGTGGAACTGGAGCGACTGAGGATGCAGCTGAAATACAGTGGATTATTTGTCTGGAACGTTAATGAAACAATAATACTGAAGGACTCAAACTACTCCAGACTCCAAACACTGTTATGGTTGGATAAGTGAATGGCGCCATCTAGAACACAATAATGAAATTGCCCAACAACAATCTGGAAGTCATAAAACAGTGTTCAAGCACACAGTGCATGATTGACATGAACACAAGAGTTTAAAATGTCGAGGGTAACAGATATACGTCTCTGGAGAGACCTGTTGCGTCTGACCTCTGATCAGTTGTCACCAAAATAATCACTAGAAGATATGCTTCGAGTTTTACGTCCATGTGTGGAGATTTTCTAAGTTTATCTACCAACCAGAACCTTGCTGACCTATGTATTGACATAATTAGTGACCTCTGTTAGAGTATAACTGTTGGTTTCTGTAAGATGTAAAGCAGAGCGGCCTACAAACTCCATCACGAGTGTTGAAGCTGACTTCTGCTGATGAAACTGCAAACTGTTCTTCAGTAAATTTTTCTTTAATTTATCGCATCTCTGACTCCTGGTCTTTGTTCATCATACCTGGTCCTTGTGTTTTTAACTGTAAATTCCTCAACGAGACACCTGATGTTATATTGAGAGTTGTGTGTGTTTTTGTACGAGTACGCTTGTGCAATATCATATGAATTTGCTGACTTTCTGGGGGTTCTTCCTGATGGGGCCGTGGGATATGTAAACCAAAGTTTAATAAATATCACATGCTGTGCACATTGTAACTGCAGTACAGTTCAGTCAAGGTGCTGAGACCAACACAGACGTACCATTGGAAGTGTTTGCCTTTGCAGCTTTTGGTCTTCTCCGTAAACGTACAATACAGCCAAATTCAAATCCCATGACAGGCCTCCCTTTGGTTTTCCCTTTCAGCTGAAACGAAGAGAAATATATACATGCTGAGACAGTGTGTTAAATCAATCTGTGACCAACATATTTGAGAGGATGGACTGTAAGGAAAGTTATTATTAACACTTATGTTACTGTATGATTGTACAGAGTTGAGTTTATATTTGGGTCTTTTTTGCTGCCACGGAACCATGAATCTTCTTGTGAGGAACCATCTTCATAAAGTATGAAGGCAGCTTTTTATTTTCATGTAAAGAATTACTGATTTATACTGTGAAAAGTAAATAGTAAGAATAGTAAGATATGAACAATAAGATATGTAAAATATTATCTGGCTAATCAGAACTTTTTATTAAAGTTGACAAAATGTAGGAATACAATCAAATTAAATATATTTAACACTAAAATGAAATACAGGGATGAAAAAAATATAGCTGCAAGAAGCAAAGCACAACACGAACGTATGTAATATTAGTCCAGAGGTTATGATTCCTCTGCCTTTATATCTTCTGTGCAGTCTTGATTAAATGCCTGTTGCTGAGAGAAACATTAGTTTTTTTCCACTGTTGATTATGTAAAGTGGTAATTCAGTAAGAGTTGTGAAAATCAGAAACTCATTTGATAACTTCTGCAGCTTGTCTAAAGATCCTGCAGCTGAATTCAGAGAAGAGTGATGTCTTGAGCAGCGTGAGTAACCTGACACTGATTACATCAGCAGATCATTCACAACACAAACACAGAGAGACGAGTCATGAAGAGAAAATACATCACTGTGATGAATGAATGATTTCAGCAGCATCAGACGCTGGATATTCTAGTGCTTAAACTGGACAAATACAGTCATTTATCAGAGTTTCATAGAAATCTCTCATACTTTACCTGCAGCTTCACTCCAGCTGATGAAAACATGAACAAACTCCTGATGTCTCGCACTGAGAAACAAATCAGCAAATCAACTTACTGATTATTCATAATGGAAATTTGAAAATAAATCAAATATTTGCCCAGACTCTCTTCAGTTCATGGAAGGTGATTAAAACACTTATCTTTGTGTTGTGAAGATCTTTAAAATAAAAATAAAAAAAATAAAAAAAACTGAACAAAAATATAATGATATTTTATTACAATGAAACTGGAATGTAAATCTGTACAGCACAATTATTAACAAATGATAAACTTTAATTCTAAATTGCATTTCAATTTTTTTTTTGCCACAAATATAATGCAAAAACAAAATGAAGAGAAATGTGAATGGTAGATGATCTGTGGAGAGGAAATGAAGAAGAAAATAGATGAGAGACGATCGAATGAATCGAGAGAGAAACAGACACTGAGACGAGTCCAACAGAACAGAATTAAGAGGAAAACCTTGTGTGTCTTTATGATGTTTACAATCATATTTCATCATCAGCTCTGTTATCTTGATCCTTCTTTAACTGAATAAAGGTTTATCGATGCCTGTTTGTGATTTCATAGTTTGTCATGATTCAGAAAGACCAGCAGAGACGCTCACAGATGAGGTGAGATATTACTGATTATACGCAGATGAAGAAAATGTAAAACTGAAGAACTGACGCAGAAATCTGGTGTGATATTGAGAGTTGTGTGTGTTTTCTCTTTAGAAAGCTGCATTTTTTTATGTTATTAACATTCATTAGTATGCAAAACTATATAAAAGAAAAAAATATATACAAAAAAAAAACAATCAAAAACATAAAAAAATTAAATGATACAAAAATATTAAAAAATATCAAAATCATCATGTCACACATAAAACATAAAGTGTCTATCATTATCTGTTATCCTCAGCAATATGCTGATTGACTGAGTGATTTCAGTGGAGCTGTAAGACTGGAAATGACGCTGCTATTTTCAATCAATAATCAGAACAAAAATCAGATGAAGGATGAAGGTGTATAATTCAGTCATTTATCTGACTCCAAAAGAGTTCATCTGACTACATGAACTCTGCTGTTATTCTTTAAAGGTAAAAGTCTTTCTAGAAGTGATAGGAAAACCCAGAGTTTAACCTGATCATTTAGATGAAGTTACAATTACTTTAGCTCCCAACATCATCAGTGCTAAAAATAAAGATTCTCAAAGCCTTTAAAAGAGGCAAAGCTAGTATGACGTGTGAGTGCAGGGAAAACCTTCATCTAGTATAGTATATACCATGTGTGCAGAAAGTAAACATGAGGTTATAAGTGTGAAGCAGGGTGTGTGAAGTGGTGTATAGGACTGGTGTATAACTCCATGCTGAAGGGAGAAAGACTGCACTTCAGATGCCTCACTAAGAATGGTTCTGATTGACACAAACACTCCACACCCATCGTGTTTTAATTATCCACGACAGAAGCACATTCAGTACTCTACTCAATGAACAAGACAGGAGTTATACACTGCAGACTTAGCTCTGTTCCTTGACAGTTTTCCAGCATCCCTTCATCACCCCATCTCCTCACAGGCCAAATACGCATAACATTTACTCCATAGTGAACTCGTGAAACACCTTATAATCAGATGTTACACAGCACAGTTACATGTTAGAACACACAAGGAGATAAACAGTATGTCAAGCACATGTGTGTATTAGAGGTGCAAGCGACTCCAGACACAACTAGTCTGTGCTTGGATTGTTCCCATTTGTTTCCAATAATCAGCTTCATGAGCAGAAAAATAAGTAAAACTGCCTTTAGAGAGGAGGAAGGAGCTGATCATTGAATGAAAACTATGATTAATAACATAGGAGTGTGTACAGAAACAACTTACAACTTTACTATGATGCAGAACGAAATGTCACCAGAAAGAAGTGCTTGTGTTTGCATGTAAAGCGTTATTGTGTGTTAGAGTTCAAGAAAATATTATCATATTACCCCAATTTTGTCATTTTACACTGGCCACCTTTAAGATAATTACTGTCACCCCCCATTTTTGAACATATACATGAAAGTGCACTATCCAAACTTAAACTCTTATAATTCATGAATGCTTTGGAATACAGACATAAGGTTGGACTCTTTTTAAAGAAGACAATCAGCAGATTACGTCAAACGTGGAATTATTTTAAAATATGAAAGTAACAAAAAGTTATAGAAGTTTACATTTACTGTAAAGAAAATACACAATATTATTTTTTTTATATTTTGTATAAAAATAAATATTTTATATAACAGGTTTTACTCTAAAATTGGCAAAAAATTAAAGCCTTATGTCTCAATAAGTTATGTTCCAAATTTGAAGCTGATATGAGAAAAATTGAGTTTCCTGTGAGATTTTATTTAGGACGTCATACCACAAAATGCCAACCAAACTCCATTGAATTTTTTTGATGCATTTTTCTGTCACAAATGTCTACATTTCTCTGTCAATATTACTCCAATCACAAAAAGAATATGGAATCCTGAGAGTCAGACCTTTCCGACAATATGTATTATGTCAAGATTATAAAAAGTTTTGATTCTAAAAGACCGTAATACATTGTGTAATAGGACACTTGACACCGCCCACTAAGGGCGAGGAGACAGCCAAACGATTTTAAAGTACAATTACCATGGTAAAGCAATGTCCGATTTCAAAATGATTTCACAGGATGAATTTTGAGGTTTTAAGCTTTCAAATGATATATAATTGATGATGATTACTAAAATATTTGATAGGGAAAAAAGACAACAAAAAAAAGGTGGGACGGTGACAGTTAAGGGGTTAAATATTTGTGAAATTAGCCCATTCATAGATATCAACAAAGTGCAAACAGCAAAGACAATGACATCAGGCTTGAAGAATGTGGAATATGAAGTCAGATGAAACACCTCATGAGGGAGTTACATTCTGTGTCGTGCTCAGATCTCAACCTCAGAGAAACACAAGCGGTGGAGTAATTCATCACTTTTATCTGTAACCATTTTTTGAAGTGTATTATTTATTATTAATTTTGGACAGTGATGATAGCGTACAGTATTAAGCATTATAGTGAAACCGAAGAGTAAATCTATATTGCACAATAACCACTAACAAATGTAAGAAAAAAACTTTAACTATAAATAGCATCTGTATTTTTTAACAGATATATGCACAGACAGAATATAGGAGAAGTAAATCTGGACCATCAAGAAGGACTGGCAGATATATATTTTATATTACACTGGCTGTTATAATATATTTTGCATGAGTTTATAAACACTCTGGATTATTGCTCATCTCTCTTCTTCTCACAGGTGAGAAACATGTTTCTAAATACATATTCAATGTTTTATTTTCTTTTTGTTGAGTTCATGTTATATATGTGTACATGATCTGAATCTCAGCATCAGTTCAGACTCTATTTACAGTTTGCTTAACTTTAGTGTAGTTTATACAAGCAACTGTTACATTTTCTAATCTCTTATAACAACAGATCATCAAAAGTGCACTGTATTCAAAAGTGAAATGTTTTCAATTGTGTTGGTACGAAATATCAAATCAGTACTGTTCGTAACCCCGGTTCTCTGAAACATGGAGTGGAGAGATCCACCTGAGAAGGGCATGAACACGAGATGATGAAAAACTCAATCCTTTTCTCTACACAACACAAGTGTTTCATCTATACAGCATAATCATTTCATTTACAGTAACTGCCATTCATAATGCTCAAACATTTAATTTGCATCTCTTCTCATTCAGTGTAATACATTCATCTATTATTTAATCTGATCTTAACAATTAATCAATGAATCATTTGGTACATCTGCAGCTTTCTATAGCCAAATTCTATAGAGACAGTTTCTGTAGCACTTGTCTGCAGTTTCTGATATGGATAACGGTGATTAAAACTGTAAATTATAACCAATTTTCTTCATTTACAGTGTGTCCTGATCCAGACAGAGCTGTACAGTGTTATTCTGATGAATCAAACATGAGGTGAGAAGAGAAAACCGTACTCAATACTTCACATACAGTACTTCAGCAGATTTATTAGGAATATTCTAGTTTCAATTAATCTTCTCATCACTGAGTTCATGCAGCTGATTGATCAGGAATTGATCTGATGTCACATGATATGATGTTATGTAAGGGATAATGTACATCCAGCCAGTTGTTATCACAGAATAAAGCCTGTCAGGCGTATCAGCAGCCCGATGCGAACCGGAGGACTGTGACTGAAGGCCTTTATTTTGCGATAACAACCAGCTGTATGTACATTATTTCACTTATCACACGGCTGCTTGCCACAAAAGTTGGACACAAAACACAGAAAATACTTGAAGCTTCTGTGAAGAATGCAGTTGCAAGCAATCAGCAAGTTCAAACTGGTCAGATTTTCAAGGGATAAGGTGCATTCATAACACTTATTACACAACATTTCAGCACATGAATATTTAGGATGATGAAAGATATTGATTTAAGATGACACGGTTTTAAAATCTTACCAGTTTGTTAGTTATTTATTTAATCCATTACAGTACAAAACAATCATTGCAAAATTGTATGAAACGACAGTGAGTCCGCGATTGTAACGGAGCCGATGAGACGATGCGAATCCATTTGAAAGCTTTTATTTCTCAGAGACATGGTCATAGCAGGCAGGGTCAAACAACTGCAAACAGGTACAGCAGAGACAAGACAAAGAGTAGTCCTGGGGCGAGCGTGGGTCTGTGTGTGTCGTCAGTGCAATGGATGATGGGAATAGTAGTCTGGTGAAGTGCAACAGTAATGTAGTGCCAAAGTCAATGTGGTGAGCGAGTGACCTCTGGTGGTGAGTGAATGGAAGTGAAAGTGAAAGTTCATAGGCCGGATTCATGACAGCGATGCTGGGATGACATAATTAAATTGTACACACAATATTAACTCTAGTTTTAATATTTTATTAGCAAACCAAACGCAAAGCTTCCACCAAGAAAAACTGTTCCTAGCAAGCGAATATAGCACCGACTTCAGTGACCCGGATGAGCCTGTGATATTAGTTTTTACCGGTTGTTATCAGGGAATAACACACCTCAGAATGTCACAAACGACCAATCAGAATCAAGCATTCCACTGAGACATGTAATCAATCACTTTAACACTGATGGCTTTAATCAAACTGTATTTGTGTGATTACAGATACGACTGGAGTGTAGAAAGAAAAACACATGAAAACTGCTGGAGCATCAGAAACCACAGAACAGGCAAAAACAAGAGAACTGAAAGAAAAATAGACGCCAGAAATGAAACACAAACCACTGAATCAGAAGAGAATATCAGACAGAGACTTGTGAGACGGAAGAGTATGGACAGAATAAATCCAGACTGTAAGTATTCAGATATCGTCTTTAAACTCGTCTTCTAGTACAATCAGCTGATCTCTGCAGTCGCAGATTAATTAAACATTACAGATATCTGATTGATTGTTTAATTGATGTATTATTTTGATAATCTAAAACAATGTGAATATCTGTATCTGTTTGTGATTTCTAGTCTAATGTGATCCAGACGGGCCTGTAAAGATTCAGTCTGAGTTCAGATCTGAGGTGAGATTCTCACATCAAAACCCTTCAGATGTTCTCAAGAACAAACACCATTACTGAGACACCAGCAGCAGAAAACCTGAACATCTTCATCATCATCTTCATCATCATCATCTCAGACTGCATCCATCCAGACTACAATCTGTTCAGCTCATGGATTCTTTCAGCTTTTTCAGACTCACAAACAAACAGACTCATGAACGAACTCTTTCTCAGATCAGTGTCTCAATACTGCTGTCTTTGATTTTGTTTTATTATTTTGTTCAGCTTTTGGTTTCGATGGATCACTTCGCCGCCGTTCACCTGCTTTGCCTTGAGCAGAAGAAGCGCTCCCTCGAGGAGCTTGTGGAGGAATTCAGATCACATTCCCTGAGCTCGATCCTGCACTGAACCCTGTTACACGAGCGCAGTTATCTGGGAGGGTTTATGTGGAGTGGGTGCTGGTTTCGTGTGAATCAGCTTTCAGACGAAGACAAAGCGTTTGAGCTTGCCATCGCCCTTGAGCCTGAGCCAATAGATGCGTCTCAACAGGTGTGTGATCCGGCAACACCTCACCTGCCGGAGGAGTTTTACCTTTTTTGTAAAGTGCATTTGACTTTTTTTGCATGTTCACTTTGTAAACACTGGATCGGTGCTTCTGCCTACATCAAATCAGCATTTTGATTCTTTCAGTACATTGATCCCCATCGAAGTCCTCTATATGGAGAAAAATCCTGGAATGTTTTCCTCAAAAACTTCCATTTCTTTGCGTCTGAAGAAAAAAGACATGAACATCGTATTTAAGTTGCTCTCTTTCTGTTCACTATGGTCTGGTCTCGTCAGTGCGTGGATGTGTTGCTGGTTTCTTTGTGGATTATTTACATGAGGATTTATTAAAGACGACCTTCGTACACTTGTGTGTTCAACATCACCCGATCCGTGACATCTGCACTGATGCTGCACTTTACTGACAACGTTTGATCTGCATCTGCGTCACACAGAGACTGTGTTTTACCAAATATTTTTCATTTTGCACTGCCTCATACATTTCATGTATTAGGTATATTTTAATATTCTTGTATATTTTGACATTTCTCAGATTCTTCTCTGTATATGTTTGTACCCCTCTATACCATTTACTTTATATGCATTTATTATTTGTCTTTTCACCATATATTCTACATTTATGCAACAAGCACTGGACATAATAATGGTTCAGTATATTTTATCTGTAGAGTTGAAATATTTCTGAGTTTATCAGGGAGAGCAGATGCTTTTAATGTTTGAGTCTTTGGTCAGGATTTCATTTCCTAAATCCGACTGTGATTTTGAGTCTGTGTATTGATAGTGTGATCATGTTTTGATGGACAGTTTTATTCTCAGGTTTCTCATGTAATTTCTCTCAGTTCTGTCAGAACACAATAAATGAAGAGACTAATTCATGTTCTTACCAGAGACTCTTTCTGGATTCATCTGTTAACTGATAAAGGATACTGTATCATATCTTTATAATCACCCAATTGGAAAATATGGATAAAATCAAAAGTCATAAATGCATTACAAGGACTCACACAACACATTTTGCTTATTTTAAACACTGTTGAAATATGTAAGATAACGTAAGCAATTCTGTAAGGAGGCCATGCTAGAAAATGTCATGAACATGAACACAATACAGTGCGATTTTACATCACATTCAGCTACAAGTCATAAGTGCATTACACACATGAACCAAAAACTGCATTCCTTCATGTGATTAGGACAAGGTCTCATAGTTCAGAGATACTGTTTCCTAAAGACATCCGTTTAAATACTTCAAATACCTCTTCACATGTGTTTTCACTTCATATCGGCTACACTACAGAATATAGAATACCATAAAGTGAAAAGACATGTCAATTCATTTAAAATGGAGTTTAGAAAACAAATAAATAAAACATAATTGCCAAGTGCATTGGCTTTCTAACATTAATAGTTGATTACTATATTAAAGGCATGATGACAGATTTTTTTCTAAGAGGGCTAGATAATTATTGGTCAGTAATTTCACTGTATTGTCATTGTTTTTCACCAGCAGCAGTTCAGTCTGTTCTAACTCACAGCTTATTGCTTTCATGTATGTAGGTCAAATGTAAACAACATCCAATTTTAGCATAAGTTGCTTTTTACAGCTATAAGTTGCAAAATACAAAATCAGCATTATTATTTGTGAGTTAATCAGCCATTTGAAAGCCATTTGGTGAAATAACTTGGTAGAATGTTGCTTGTATTAAATTGAATTTAAGGCATTAAAAATCAAATAAATGTTAAAGGAAATGTGTTTGAATTTTTTCATAATACATAGAATATTGGCAGTTGTCACCATCTACGACCACTACATGGCACAATTAGATTTTTACTGCAAACTCAAAAGCCTTTAGTTTGAGGTTCAAGACAATAAAACAAAATAAGAGAAATTAGAGGCCAGAGATCAGATATGAAGCTGAATGAGGATCATCATCATCTCACAGACTCTCCAAAACAGTCGAGCGTCTTTAGATGGAAAAACAAAGAACTGGTTTGGTGTTCAGTGTTGCATTCAATCATCTCAGCAGCGCTCTAGATTTACGTCATGCAGCTTTCTGAGTCCAAAGACCACAGTGTGTGAAAGAGGTAAAGACACACACCTCTCATCCGGAGTGTTGTGTTTCTATACCGGTTAAAAGACCCAAAATCCATTATTCACATCTTCATCATCCATAAGTACCTCATAAATAGCAAATGCATATTTACCTCTTATCTGGATGGATGCTGTTAATGATTCGGATGCTTCCCCGCCGGTGAACGTCCTGGCTCAGTCAAATTCGTACCTCTGGGAGCTCGTTTAGAATATATTCAGGTTCAGATAACGAGTTATTATTATTAATTAATCACTCAGAGACTTGTTTAAAAAGGTTAACGAATCACCAAAGCATTGGTTTCGTTTTATTAAAAAACAAATAACTCATAAGCAAATAACGATAAAATAACAGCGAATAGTCTTCACCACGAAGTGTCGGCCCTGACATATAGTCTAACAAGCATTTATATAGTTCTTACACCCCTTGTAACTGCCTCCTCCATCCCAGGCAGGAAACATGACCTTTATGTCAGAGTCTGTACAAAAGTAATGTCAAAAGTTCAGAAGGAAATATTACAACATCTCTAGATAGCAAGCGTGTCTAGTTCTATTTTAAACTATAGGAAAAATTATGACACCTTTTTCAAACATAAGCAACATATAGAACTATATACCTAAACCACAATATAACACCTCTAGCAGGTGTTAAGAGCATCTTATGCCACGGTTTAGCTAAAGGTTCCACCTTGCATGGAAATGCAAAGTGCATCCTCTTACTTGTAACCGTTATGTTACAAAATAAGCACAGCAACTTATATAACCGTTAAACCTACAAGATTATAATCATCTATGGTTTCGACATAAGATATATTTATACATAGCTTTCAACACTCATATTTTTATAACAGGAGTTTTAGAGTTTCACTGTCTCTAAATCATTTGTTAACTTTTGCAGTTCATCTGAATAATCACATAATTCAATCATCTCTCTTATTAATTTCATTATTCTTTTATTTGTCGTTTCCTGTTTTCTCATCAGTCTCAATATTGCCTTCATCTTGAAGATGATCTTCTGGTCCTCTCGCTCTCTCTTGGGCCCGTCTGCGACGTTCCTTCTTCTCCTGTTTCTTGACCTCCCTACTCCAGTCTCTTTGTAGTCCCTGAACTAAAAATCATCAAAATCAACCTTTATTTTATCTGACCTCTTCCTCACGTTTCTGTTAGAGGATTGATCAGAATCGCATATCAGATGAATTAGGTAATAATTCTACACCCTCTCTTGCGGTTATCTGATCTAATTCTCTAGTAAGTTGACCATCTACTGGTAATCTATCTTCAACACATTTCATAAAGGTTGTGCCAATTCTATCACTTGTATATTTTTTCTCAATATATACATCAAAAATGTTTTTCCATCTTCTGAAAAATGTAATCTCTACAAATCTCCTCATTTCCCAAATAGGAAGAATATCTTGCTTTCTAGGGCTATCGTGCATAAGACATTCATTAAGATCCCCATCTCTATCCACAAGAACCCGCAATGCTGCCAGAGAGAAATAGACTCGTCCTGCGATTCTGGGCCGATACCAGGCCGCATGAAAAAACCGCCAAGAGTCATTTCGATCAAATGACCGGAATTCTCCTGTACCATCACTGCAGAGGCCTGTAAAAGAAATTAGGACCATCAACAAAGCCTAAGCCGAACACACCTGTACTCACAATTGTTTGAATTTTCTTAAATTCTTTGCCATTCCATTCTTCCTTCTCTGTTAGCTCTAAGAATTCTAATAATTGGAAAATTATTACTGTCCGTCCTGATTTAGATCCTTGTCGTTCATATTGTCGCCCTACTACACATAATTTAATCCACCAAGGGATATGAAATATACCATTTTCATCTTTTCGTAATGTTATATCAATAAAACCATTTATTTTTAATTGCCATCTTTCGCATACTCCATGTCTTGTAGCCATACAATGAACTTGGGTCCATATAGGAACCTCTTTACCTAGTCCATCTATTACCTTATTATTAGGCATTCTCATACATCTAGTGCAATGCCTTTGTCCATTGATTAACTCGAAAAATAATTGTCTTGTGGAACCGCCACACCCGTAACAAATTTGCATTTGCCTATGACTTTTTCTGTTTCTTTCGGTTCTGCAGGATGTCTCATATATTATCTGATTCAGCTCGCTCCATCCTGCCAGGTCCTGAAAATCAGGCAGAGAATGGTTCGGCTGAGTTCACATCTGTCAATCTTTGGCAACAGCCTACACATTCTTTAAGTTTCTTTTTCATTTTATCCCATCTATTCATCAAAATCATTATACCCATCAAAAGAATATTTTCATTTTGCAAATAACATCCTAGCAAAAATGCACTTAAAGTCATAACTCCTATGATTATCCAAAGATAAGCTTCTCTTCCGTACTTAGCAAACAATACCCCTAGTAGGTATATTGCATCAATCACTATAATTGCTATTTCGCACCACATAATAAAATCATTCCTTCCCGTAACTTTCATGGTCACATCAATACACAATTTGTATATACTGGTCAAGGTTAACGCTATTAACCCTCTAACACCAAGTATTTTACTCCATCCTTCTGATACCACAATTAAATGGCAAACCAGAATAATTTTACTTAGTCTCTTCATTAATATTATTCTTATCAATTGAAAACATCCAGTTATAAAGTGCCACCAGAGATTTTTGTTTACTCCTTGTATCAACATCCATAAAAAATATACGCCCCATTCACCAACCTGAATAAAAGTTTCGGATATTGCCTGAGGAAATTCTCCAACTTCATCAGCCGTTCCGTTAGTGGTGAGGTTGTTTGTCCCGTTGGATGCCATACTAAGCTTTATCAATGTTAGATCTCTGTTGGTCTTACCGTGAACAATTGGTTCTCAAAATATTATTTTATGTAATTAATAATTTTGCTTTTTGTCCAATGTCATATACTTCTAGGTTTTTCCAAGTTTCAGGGTTATCAGTTACCAGATGCCCCCCTCAGCGATGAGTGGTCTTTTGTTTGTTCGTCTTGCCCTATATTTTCTATACATTCTCAGCTCCTCCTATTTCCTCTCTAACGTTATTTCTGTAACAGGTGTCTTTCCACTCCGCCATCATTTCTATAACAAAGGGTGCTCTGAAATACTCTTTTCCGTCTCCTAAAACGGTTGTGACCTTTAGCTTGAAAGTCTATCAACTTTTCTATAACCATCAACTCGTCACTTTTTCCTACAGTTTTAGCACACATCCGTGCACCCATAGCAGCACAAGAACATTTTACAATAATGAACAGTAAGATTAATCCTAACACTATTAATCCTCCGTACAAAACATACCATCCTGCGCTAATAAAAAAATCCAATAACCCATTCCAAATATCTTTAGTAACGGTTAACTACTGCATTTGCCGCTGTTTTTATTCCATCGATTCCGTCTTCACGAACTTTCCAGGGGCCTCATACCACCTTGGACCACCTAAAATCTGTTCACCTATGATCTCAACGCTCGTATTACAAAGACCATCTTTCATCCATTCAAGGCCTAAATAATAAGTTTCATCCTTGCCTTTACACCATTTTTCTTTCCAGTGTTTCCTATGAATTGTATGAGATAAATCATCAATTGCTATAGCATCCAAGCTTGTCAACGGTACATTTTTACCTCCTTTGGGGACCCTATACCTGATCATGCTATTTACAGCGATCTGTGCTGGAGCATGTAACATTTTCCATTCCAGATTCCTATCTATTATCCTAATAACTCCTCCAGTTCCATAACTCATCTCATATCTATTAGCTATATTACTCTTTTTAAAAGTCCATGGTAAGGGAACCAGACCATTGCCCCAGTAACATAATACGGAAGCTATTTGATTAACTGTAATGGGATCGTGACCGCAGCACATATTCCTAATACTTCGCTGCATTCTCGTCCTGATACTCCATATACACCGTCATCTAAGAAAACTAGTTTATATCTAAAAACCCCCTTCTCATCATTTTTTCTATCAAGGTTTACTCTTTTCATATATAATCTCCTTCTTAGACTTAAAATGTCCTTTGTTTGATTTCCTGTAAAAGGATCTGTGCCGTTAAGGAAATCATCACAGTTCATCTTTTCTTCTTTTTTATCACAAAAATTAGCATAAGAGAAATCATTATAGTCTGTTTTTGTGTAAAAATATTTCTTTCCATGTCTCTTTTTACTGAGCTCGTCTCTGACACATTTGTCTATCTGTTTTACATTGTTTTCATAATGTTCTTTAATTGCCTTTTCTGTTTTTAACATCGCTTTCAATTTCATTTTAACCAAATACACATCTGTTTCCCATTTCGTATTATCTATCTCCCAATAGCCTATTCTAAAATTAAATTTAACCCTTGGTAATATCATTCTCTTTTTCCAAATCCACGGATAAGTTTTATTTAATTGTAAATCAATTTTTGTCTCAGACCCCGACTCCATTTCTGCATAACCTGTCTGTCTCGGGCCTACGTGTCTATCTTTTGCCGTGGTTAGCAAAATGAATTCGCCTACTGGGTTTATAATTCTACTATTTTTTATCCAATCTTCTATATTCTTTTTAATCTTCATACCAGAATTATATTTCTCAGTTTCCTTATTTCTCTTGCTTCTCATTACTTCACCTCTCTGTTTGCACTGACCTAATTTCCATGGATCAAGTTTTCCTAGATCTGAATATCCAACATCCTCCCAGCTCTTCATTATAGCTAGTTCTATAAGTTGGTCCGATAAAATATTTCACTGTCTTATTACCCTCGCGTTCTTTAATGAAACTATTTTCTTCGTAAACTTCCACCTCTTTTTTATGCCAATGCCTAATCTTCACTGTACTTTTGAGTTTTACTTTTGGTTTCCTTATCATATAATATAGTATCTCATCTGTACTAACGTTGTCTAACCACTTCCAAAAATTAGTGGTGTTCTTTTCTATTTCCTCCTTTTCTCTTTAATTGTTCCCCACACAGTTAAATCGAAACCAGAAATATTCTGCCTTTCACCTGCACTTCGGCTAGAACAATTTTACCTGTCATAATTTCCCATTCTAAGAGATAACTCACTCTAATTAATATCAACAACAATATTCCCAATATTAAAATTATCCAAAGTATGATACTCATCCATTTGCAGAGTCGTCGCTGAGTCCTCAGCTTCCGAATGGTGTCTTTTGCCTCCGTCAGCTCCTCCGTCAGACTGTCCACCGACACCGACCTCCGCATTTTGTCCTGTAACACATGTTAGTTCTGAGGCTCAACCATGAGCCGTCTTACTTTTCGCAACACTCCCCTGCGCACCACTTTCACTTTAGGTTGTTTTTCATGTAATTCCGTTTCGATGCCACCAATCCAGTCATAGTCTGGATGTGAGCATGCCAATATATTCAACTTGAAATGCATCACCACCGTGAACATTTCACTTGGCTCTTCAGTGATCTGCTCGTTGTTATACGGGATTCCAGTGACGTATGTGCCATCTTCAGGACACAAAACCTTATGCTTGTCTAAATCGTTCGCCAGTGATACAGTAAGCTGCACAAACTTCTCTTTACGAGAACTAGGTCTCTTCTCCTTGGTAATATTAGAGCGCGGTTGTGATCCTCTATAATCCTTATCATAAAAAGAGGTATCTAACCATCCGCCTCCCTGCGCTAGCTCGATGGCCAGGTTTGCCCAACTTCTCACTTGCCAGCGCTCGTCGATTTTTACATAAATCCACGCTACTTTCCCTCGTGATCCTTGTTTCAGATCCGTCTCAGGGAAACATCTCAAAATCGGCTCGTGCCATAGAGTAAAATTCCACTTTATGGACTCTATGTCAGTAAGAGTTAAGTCCTTCTCTCGGTCTCTTCTCTTTATATCTCGCACGTGCTCTTCCCTCTCTTGGAGAACTCTCTCTCTTATTTCCTCCTTGTCCCAGG
Organism: Onychostoma macrolepis; assembly: GCF_012432095.1. Classification (NCBI taxonomy): domain Eukaryota; kingdom Metazoa; phylum Chordata; class Actinopteri; order Cypriniformes; family Cyprinidae; genus Onychostoma; species Onychostoma macrolepis. Next base: position 30,206,235 of record NC_081175.1, read on the forward strand.
GCAACATGGGGAACCTAGCGTCTAGCCACGCGTTCCGCTCATGCTCTCTCAAGCCCAAGTAGGGATGTCTGGAAAATTTATACATTATTCCGTCTTTAAAAAGGCCTAAAGGTTTAATAACCTCAAACTCTCCCACAAAGCACGGAAGACATCAATGTCCTATTTTTGCCTTACACATTTGACAGTTGACTACTGCTGCACCACTCCAAGTACAGTTACACAGCCCTCTGAGCCTACGGATACTTTATATGAGTCAATCCGTAGCTTTGGGTGGCCTGACCGACAATTATCGCATATCACAACCCCAGACATCTCCACATGAGACTGTCTGTGAGTCGTCCACTCAGCACCCATCTCTCTTTTTTCATTACATCCTGAAAGACTGGGCATGGCACATAGCTGGTCGCATATCACACAGCAATATGGCCTGACAGCATTCTCTGCTGCTTTATTCTGCTCTCCTCTGAAGCCGAGAAACCTTTCTATTTCTGGCTGCAACCACAGAAATGCTCTTGATCCATGCTTATGGTGCTCCACCTAATTAATCCTCGTTGATTAATTATCGCATTTATCAACTCCATCTATTATTTCTTTATCAAGTCTTTATTACTCTGAATTCCGTTATTTTCTAACTCGACAGTGTTAGATCCTGTTATTGTTTTAACTACATCTACTGTCCCCAAGCCTTCAGAGAATCTTCCTACCTTTCGTCTTCTTGTAAGAATGACCTGATCACCTACTTGGAATTTCGGATTGTCCTTTACTCTTTCCTCTGTTTGCTCTTGTCCGCCTCTCCCTTTTGGGTCGGCCTGTGCTCGGCACCTGTTAAGATCCAGCAAGCACTCATCAATCTTTGTGTCCCAATCACCTAACATTCTGTTTTTAGCAAACCACTCCTTAACAGTACGCACTGCACGTTCTGCTATTCCATTTGTATTCGCTCGATACGGAATACTTTTAGTCAGTATTATTTTATTCTCTTTACAGAAATCTTCGACCAACTTCCCGCTTATGTTGTGTGCTCCATCTGCCCTCAAACTCTCCATTTTACCTTCCCATTTTATCCATTCTCGCAAACAATCTACTACATTCTTTTCTAAGGCTGACCTCATGGGCCACAACATAATTTTCTTTGTGTGATTATCGATAGCCAGTAAAAAATAACAACTTCCTGCTTTCGTGGCAGGGCGCAGCGGCCCCGCGAAGTCTATGCTCACCTCCTGGCCAGGATATTCTTTTGGTAGTTGGCTTTCCTCGCACCCTTTTGCAGTCATAAATTTCCTGCAAATCTTACAGTCTTTCCTCATTTCCCTGTAACGAGTGCGCCAATTTGGTATCTTTAGATTACGTAGCCTCAATTCCATTTGAATCATATTTACACTCGGATGGTTCAATTCGTCAGTGCATTTTCTGAAACAACTCTGTTATTTCCGGCATCTTCACTTGGCCAATGAGCCTGTCTACTTCTCTGTTCCCCAGCGGCTTCACTATCATGTCTCGTGTGCGACACCTGGTGGTAACAATGGACGTTTACCTTCTGCAATAACTCCACTGCAATGCATCCATTCTTTCTGATGAGCCATAGGCTTGCTTCTCGCGTTATGAAAACCATTGGCTTTCCAGGTTTCTAATTCTTTATTAATCCCATCTGTCACATATTCAGAATCACTAGTTAAAACAATTTCTTTATGTCCTAACTCAATTGCTTTCTCCAGCGCTTTCAAAACGGCGGTAATCTCTGCAAGCTGAGCTGAGCCTTTAATTTCACCATCTGATGAAGTGATCAGCTGCCCACCGTGTTTAACTAAAAATCCCCATTTCACCTTTCCAGCTCTCTCGCTTCCGTCAGTGAAATATTTTGGAAGATTTTGGTGTTTATCATGGTATTTGGTCATTTTATCTTCCCTTTTAAGTTTAACCATCCTCCACTCAAGCTGCATATCTCCTAAAATAATTCCCCATTGATTCCATCTTTGCATGTTAATTCTTGGCATGTTAATGATCAAATTCTTTTTACTCTGGCCAGCTCTCCAGCCATTGAAAAAATAATTATCGGCTGTTCTTTAGCTACAGCTTTAAGCTGTAACAGCCGTCTTGTGACTGCAGCTAAAACTCTCTCAGGACCATTCTGATCATAGCGTTTCATTGTCGCCTCCTGCTGGTGAGTCAAAAAGGAAATGGGCGCACGCCCCTTCGCTCGACAACGCCAGCATGACCTCATCATCTTGCTCAGCCACGTGAACATGCAAAGGGAGAGTTTCGCCTCTGCGCCTAGCTCTCCACTGTCAAGTGCCATTCTAATCAATTTCTGTCTAGCCTGTTCCATTTGCTCTGTCCATTTCCAGCTACCTTCCTTGGTTCCGCTGTATAAGACCTTCGCTTCTCTGGAATACTTTGGTATTAGCTCTCTGACATAGTTTAGCGTTCCTAACAGTGACTGCAGCTGCTTCCGCTTTCTGGGCGGACCCGAACTCAGCATTTCCTCTAGTTTCGCTTTAGTGCTAGTAGTTAGGGCTTTTGTGTCTTTTCCCAATTTAAACCCTAGAAAATCTACTTCGTGTTTTCCAATTTCCATTTTCTTTAAACTAGGTTTTAGCCCTGCTTCAGTTAACCTACCTAGAGTTTGATCTAACAGCGCTAGATGCTCCTCCTCTGTCACTGAAGCCACGAGAATATCGTCTATATAAACTGTTACTGGTATTCCTGATAAAATTGATATTAAAGTACTTTGAAAATGATTTCCCGCGTTTTTGTAGCCTTGTGGGAGAAATCGATATTCAAATTGATTACCCTTAAATGTAAAAGCTGTCTTCCCACAGCTTTCTTTTGAAAGAGGAATACTCCAGTAACCGTTTGCCAGATCGATTTTTGACAGCCAATTTTTTCCCTTACCTACTTCTCCACTCGCTTCACTACAGTTGATGAGATATCTGGTATCGGGGACTGTCAATTTATTTAAAGCTTTATAGTTAGTTACTAACCTCCAAGTGCCGTCTGGTTTTGGAACGGCTTGGATCGGGGAATTAGTCACTGCACATTCATTCTGTCCCAGTTTTCTAATAATTCCCTGATCAGTCAGTTCTTTTATAGTCTCAGCAATTTCTTTCTCTGCTGCACTATTTATTTTTATTGTCTTTGAGGGGAGGAATTCCCCCTTGAATGACATGTTGATATTTAATATCGACCTTCCCGCAATCATTCTTGCTGTGAGAATAATAATTCAAATACTTTCTCAATATTTTTTCCAGCTCCCCTTTCTTGCTCAATTCAGATTGTTGTACAATGCGTTCAATTTCTTTATTTTTATCAACAACTCCTATTTTTCCTATTTTTATTAAATCTTCAGGGCATAATAAATTATCACTCCCGAAAATCACGTTTATTTTATCTTTCCTCCATACGTTTTTATTCTTTGTATTTCCTTCATAATCCTCTACCGTCACTACGTCTAATAATTCATCATGTTTTTCAGATTTTCTCAGAACGCTGAAATCAGCTCCTGTGTCAATTCGAAATTTAGTTTGATCATACACTTTATATAATTTTTTATCAATCTCTTCTGTTTTTGATAAAGCGTGTTTAAGGGGAGCCGCTATTTCCTATGGATTCACGAGCTTCTTTTGCCCTCTCTTTCTTTTCACTCTCACGTCCTCTATTTCTTTCGACTCCTTTGCTTTATCACCGTTTGGGCTTTCCACCCTCACCCTGCCTATTTTATTTGGTGGTTTGTTTCTGCCTCTCTCGGCTATCACACGTTCCTTATCTTCTGCACTCATTTTCTCCCATTTGTCTGGACTAATGTAACTGCTTTTTCCTCTTTCACTTTCGTTTCGAAATGTTCTGGGCTTCGATTGATCTCTAAATCTCCTTTCTTTCTGTGTTCGAATTTAGGATCATTCTTTTCTGCCTCTCTTCTGCTCTTTTCCATTTCTGTTCTGGTTTGCGATCGGAGCGTGCGAGGGTCTGCCCTCCGGTTCGAAACGGTTATACGGTCGCTTTTCTCGCTCTGATCTCCTAGGTTGATCCTTAGGACGTGACGGTTTATTATTCGATTTCTCCCTATCTGTTTGAATTATTTCCGTTTTCCTATCGTAACGGATTAACGCCTTCTCCAGTTCTTCTGGAGATGTTTCTGGGCCGTACAAAAGAAATTCTTTAGCTCCCAATAAAGCATTTCTCTTAACTCCCTGAAAAATATGTTTCAAAATTCCTCCTACGCCCTTTTCCGCCACTTCTTGACAAGCTGAAAGCGCTCCTACAGTTTTCCATTTCTCCTCGAATGTCTCCTGTTCTACTTCTTCTAAATTTGTCGGAATTAATCCTTCTAACGTTTTGGCTAATTTTTTCCCGCCATGAAGGCCAAACTCTGCTAAAATGTGGAAGTCAACTGAGTCATCTGAAATCTTCATTCGTTCTCCATAGCGTACTAACTCTCTAACTTTCCCTTTTACTGTAGTATTTTTCAACTTGACCTTTTTTAGTAGTTTCATCTCCTGGTCTTTTCGCATTAATTCCTCTAGGGTGGCTCTCGCTCCCCCAGCGCCGAGCTCGGGCTGTCTTGGGGAGCGCACCTGCTGAAATAATGCACTCGGTCTCCTTTGTCCCGGAGTCCCTAGATGTAGAGCCTCAAGGTGCCGATTTATTTCATTAACTTCGACTGACCGGTCTGTCTCTCTAACAGGCTCTTCATCTAAGTCGGGTGTTAAATCCCTAAATCTCAACCTTCTAGGAACTGATAGAGTTCCCTTTGGAATCGGCGTTACGTTTCTTGGAGTTCGCTCTCTAGGCAATATTAACTCTTCGTATGCCGAATCCCTATCATCTTCCTCTTCATGTTCACTGTCTGAACTTTCAGATTCAGGTCCGGGATCAGAATAGTATTCCTCGAATACTGTCACCAACCCCTTTCCTGACTAACCTCTCTAGCGCCGCTTTGTTCGTTAAATCCTTTTGAGCAAGTATTGCTCGTTTCGCCTGCTGAGTCAGCGAAGCGTCTGATAGGACTGCGGCTGCGTCTCCCCCGTTTAACAGACTCCAAAGTTGTCCACACGTAATCCCAGGTGCATACTCGGCATTCCATTGCCTTTCCCTGTCTAGATTAGTTTCTGCCTTTTTACTTTTAGCGTGAGTAGGCCTGTATAAACCCTTTCCTAGCTGGAATGTCTCAAAACTATCTCCTAGTTTGGATTTATAGAACGGATTTTCTATTTGGTTCTTCTTACCTCTAGATGTCGTTGTTCGCCTTAATATAGGGTAATCGGGGATTGGCTCTTCTTCCACTACTCTGGTCTGTGCGACCGTCTGTTGCTCTTGCCTAGCAGTGCTTCTCTGATCTGAGCTTCCTTCACCTGCAGTCTGGTCTTCATTCACTCTGTCTGTGATGGTTCTCAGCACTGATGCGTCTGGATGACAGACCATCCACATTCTAGGCCACTCGGTTCGGTCTGTTTTCCGTCTTAATGTGTTCACGAGGGCTACTCCCATGACAACATCATTAAAACCAAAATTTCCCCTGATATTATAGGCATTGCCACCGTGTGATAATTATTTTCTCTGGATAACAGACATATTTTATCTATTATACCGTCTAGTGTGAGCATTGCTGTCAGTTCTTCTTCTATATCACTTCTCTGACCTTTCTCATGACCGATCGCATGCATTACAGGTTTCCCATTTGGACCTCCTATTTTTGCAATAACACATCGCCCGTTTAACAGGACTCTTTCTTCGTTGCATTATTTTATACGATTCTTCCTGAATTTCGGTCCGGCTCGCTCTCTGAGAGCGCCGCCACTCCAGCCCTGTGATATAGGAATTTATTAGATGCACACACCAAAACACACGGTTCTTCCTCATCTTCTAAACGCCTTCTTTAAGAACGATTAGATTTTTCCTCTCGCTACACCCTATACGGTTCTTCTCCTATCGGCTCGAACTCGTCATTTGGGCTTTCGGGGTTATTTTGCGGTGGAGCACTAGGATCTAGCCTTACTTCCCCCTCTCTTCGGGGTGTAAAACTCGGAGCAATAGATTCTCTTTCAGATGCCTCTCCTGGGTCATCTTCGTCTAGAGAAGTCCAACTCCTTAGAGGGATATTTTTAATTTCTCCCCCGGATTCATCAAAAACTCTTACTTTCGGAAATCCATCCCTACCTCCTTTACTCGAGTATATGAAAGGTGGGATTTCTGCTCCCTCAAGTATTCTGATACTCACAACGGATGCAATCAACCAGATTTCTTCCCATGGGATGGGACCGGATCCGCATTTAGCCTGCGTGGGACTGGTCCAAACCAACCGTCCGCCAAGCTCTTCCTTGTTTAAATTTATTGTCACCATTTGTCCCATTAATTCCTTATGAATTTTATCTGGGACTACTTTGTGTAACAGCAATACTTATCCTCTAAGTTTTCTGCTGTTTTTCTTTTTAATTCTTTATTTCTTTCAGGTCTTTTCTAAGCCTGCGCGCGCGTTTTCATAAATCCCTCTGGATTATCACAACAACTGCAAATGTGTAAGGACTTACTACTATTCGCTTCAACGTTATCCCTGAATTTTTATTCTTAAATATACGAGCCCCACACGTTTGGGCGCCATGTTGTGTTTCTATACCGGTTAAAAGACCCAAAAATCCATTATTCACATCTTCATCATCCATAAGTACCTCATAAATAGCAAATGCATATTTACCTCTTATCTGGATGGATGCTTTAATGATTCCGGATGCTTCCCCGCCGGTGACCGTCCTGGCTCAGTCAAATTCGTACCTCTGGGAGCTCGTTTAGAATATATTCAGGTTCAGATAACGAGTTATTATTATTAATTAATCACTCAGAGACTTGTTTAAAAAGGTTAACGAATCACCAAAGCATTGGTTTCGTTTTATTAAAAAACAAATAACTCATAAGCAAATAACAATAAAATAACAGCGAATAGTCTTCACCACGAAGTGTCGGCCCTGACATATAGTCTAACAAGCATTTATATAGTTCTTACACCCCTTGTAACTGCCTCCTCCATCCCAGGCAGGAAACATGACCTTTATGTCAGAGTCTGTACAAAAGTAATGTCAAAAGTTCAGAAGGAAATATTACAACATCTCTAGATAGCAAGCGTGTCTAGTTCTATTTTAAACTATAGGAAAAATTATGACACCTTTTTCAAACATAAGCAACATATAGAACTATATACCTAAACCACAATATAACACCTCTAGCAGGTGTTAAGAGCATCTTATGCCACGGTTTAGCTAAAGGTTCCACCTTGCATGGAAATGCAAAGTGCATCCTCTTGCTTGTAACCGTTATGTTACAAAATAAGCACAGCAACTTATATAACCGTTAAACCTACAAGATTATAATCATCTATGGTTTCGACATAAGATATATTTATACATAGCTTTCAACACTCATATTTTTATAACAGGAGTTTTAGAGTTTCACTGTCTCTAAATCATTTGTTAACTTTTGCAGTTCATCTGAATAATCACATAATTCAATCATCTCTCTTATTAATTTCATTATTCTTTTATTTGTCGCTTTCCTGTTTTCTCATCAGTCTCAATATTGCCTTCATCTTGAAGATGATTTTCTGGTCCTCTCGCTCTCTCTTGGGCCCGTTTGCGACGTTCCTTCTTCTCCTGTTTCTTGACCTCCCTACTCCAGTCCCTTTGTAGTCCCTGAACTAAAAAATCATCAAAATCAACCTTTATTTTATCTGACCTCTTCCTCACGTTTCTATTAGAGGATTGATCAGGGAATCGCATATCAGATGAATTAGGTAATAATTCTACAGGAGGAACAGCAGACATGTCCCTGCAGCTCTGATTGCAGTCAGATGATTTCAGTTTGAATCTTCAGAGTCACAAACTCATTATGTGCCCCAGAGTCCTCCAGTGATCTCCAAACAACATCTTTCACAACATTTTTAAAGGTCATTCCTACCTGCGGCGGTCAGGATTTACAATAACACACACGCTGATCTGAATAATGCAAGCTATTTTTTCAGAATCAGAATCAGAATGAGCTTTATTGCCAGGTATGTTTACACATACGAGGAATTTGTTATAGTGACAGAAGCTCCACAGTGCAACAGAAAGACAGCAACAGGACAGGACACAGATAATAAAATAATAATATACAAATATGCAATGTACAAAGTAGCAAAAACACAATATATAATATAGACAATTATGTGTGTACAGGTCTGATATGTGCAAATTTGAAATGAAAAAATAAGTATGTGTGGTGATTAAATAATGTATAATAGTGTTGTGTGTTCCACGTTTATTGTCAAGTGTTCATGAGATGGATTGTCTGAGGGAAGAAACTGTTCCTGTGCTGGTCGTTCTGGTGGTCAGAGCTCTGTAGCGCCGACCAGACAGCAGCAGTTCAAAGAGGGAGTGTGCTGGATGTGAGGGGTAATGTGTTTAAAAGACTGGTAACACATCGTTTTCTGGTTTCCATACAGGCCATCATCAGAATCACAGCAGAGTTAAAGATCTACAAATATATCTGAAAGTATTTTACAGCAACAGCAATGAAAACACACTTCATCAGCTGATATGATGTTATCTACTGGATTCATTTAATAAAGAGTTTCTGAGAAATCACTAAACACAGACAGAAAAGTTTGTGAAACACAAAGATGTAAATGTGACTCTAATGGATCAGTTCTGCTGTTTTCATCTCTTCTGAAGCTTTGAATGGTTTGATCAGAATCCAGATCTCTTTCATTTCCACTCAATTCTGTTCATGATTCACTCCAAACCTTTGCTCAGTATTTCATCTGTGCTTCTGCTTTTGTGTATCGATGCTGTTTCTGACAGAAGAATCACTTTTATTCTCAGCTTTCTCATGTGCTTCATCTCTCATTTCACACACAACATCTCTCTGTTTCTCCAGATTTACAGCAAATCAAGAGAAGCACTTCTGTTCTTACCAGAGACTCTTTCTGCATTCATCTGATGATGATGATGATGATGATCCTGAGTGAAGAATGTGTAAAAATCACATATCAGTCATAAATGCATTAAAATGAATCTCATTTATAGTCCTCATTTAAAACCTACAGAGATTAGTAAAATAAGGCAATTATTTATGTACAGATGTGTTCAAGTTCAATCCAAGATGAAAATAAATTCATATAGATTGTATTCAAAAGACTCAACAGAAGCAGCTGCTCAGAGAATATCTGATTTCAGACGCAGTCATATTGTTTGTAGAGTTTCAGATCTCAGTCTAAAGGTTAAATCTGCGACACAGAGCTGAAGATGTAAATGTGTGAAACACACCTGATTCACATCAGCAGCTCATCAATGACTTTAACAGAAACACAAGAGCTCAAGACTTTACACGAGACACACAACAGAGTCCATTACAGCAGAAGATCATCAAAGATTGATAAACTTGCTAGAAGTAATGATGTTTCACACAAAATGCAAAATCACCATTATTAATTGTCAGTTAACTAATTGCCATTTAATTAAATTGAGCTGAAAGCATGTTACTTGTATTAAGTATAATTTAAGACATTATTAATCAAACATGTATCAGTAGATGTGTTTTATACAGAATATTAACTGCTTTCATATTTGTCCACTAGATGGAGCAAATAGACTTAAAAATCAAATGACTTTGGTTTCATATTCAAGACACTGTAAAGAGAATCAGAGATCTGAAGCTGAATCAATCTGTATCATAATGTCACACAAATCAGCATAAAGAGCCTCATCACACACATCTGATGAGTCTGAATCATATTACAGCATCAGTGTTATACAATCAGCTTCAGCAAACTGCTTTAGACACGAGGAGAGATGATGACACAAACTTGATAATATTTTTTAAAAAAGGTACTATGAATATTGTAATTAATATTAGATGAGTTTGTACAGTTAAATGCATGACAGTTAAGACAGTTTTAACATGTATAAAGTAACACACTATTGACTTTATTAATGTACAAGTTCTGGTGAAATAAGCAATACTATAAGACACACCAAACATATAATGATAAACAGAGAAATAATAGTGAAACAGGCCTAGAAATAAAAGCAGAAAGCATCAGTAGAATCTCTTAAATCACAGCAGATTGTTAGTAATTCACATTATTGTTGTTGTGCTGCAGCAGGGGTTAATGCACTTTCTGAAATCAAGGCGCTCCTTTATTTAGGTTTCACGGGAACCTGAAAACAATCACTATAGCTTTTACACATAAGTGTACAGCACACATTTAAACTAAACATGACAGCAATAATATTTCTTTCAAGAATATATTTCACCATAAGAACAGTTTATAGTTGTACACAGCAAATATTGTCCAAACGGCCCTCAGTGAATCTGGGTGCTATCGGGACCTCCAGGATCGGTTCTGGAGGAACATCAGCATCTTCAGGGTCTTCTCCATTCACCTGCAGGACCAGCGGAAGCACATCGAAGCGACCGGACTTTGGTTTCCATCCCAGCTGAATACACACTAATAGAAATAGTCAAAATGATGTAAAACAGCGGACATATATTTGTGGGCCTCAGAGCTTCTAATCTGGTGATCTGTGTAAACTCTACACTCGCTGGGTCCTCGATCACACTGACATCTCCAGCGTACTTTATTATCTGACCGTTCCTCACACGGAGATCATGCTCTCGGTCTGTTCTTTGAGGAAACAGTGACGGCAGACCTGGCAAAACCAGAAGAAAAATAAGAGCTCTGCAATTAATCACAATCAAAGCTATTCTGTCATATTAAATGGCACAGTTTACTTGGATTAAAACAGTTAATATAGATGGTCTCACTTAAGAACCAGTTTGAAAAAGTAAGTTTTTTGATTAATTCAAACTTGCGAAAAATCTTGAGATGTAGAAATTAAAATTTTGGTAGACATTCGACTGCATGAACCAATGAATCAGAGGAAAAAAAAGATTTTACGGTTCAAAAATGATTAGCATAAACATGAGTGCAACTGTCCTCTATCTGTGTGACACATTTAACTTAACTCTCCTGTAAGTGCTTCTGTGGGCTTCCATTGACTCAAGAGTAGAAGAAGGACAAGTCACACTTTTTACAATAATTAACTACAATATATATGTATTGTGTTGCACCTGAGTAAAAAACACCACCCACCAGTTCAGGGTTTTCTTGAGGCTCAGTGAAGAGGTGTCTATGGTTAACCATATCACAGCGGCGGTGATTCCCCAGTTCAGCTGAGCACGATGTATCGACACTTTTGTTTATAATCATGTTCTAAAGAGCTTTTTATTATTAATTCTGGACATAAATCTCTTGTTTGCATTATAATGAAACTAAACTTAATCTCCATTTTTCAACAGATGATAAAATATAAAACAAATTAAATTATGTCAGAAGATCTGTGGAGCATCACAAACTACAAGAGAACTGAACATCAGGACGAGAGAAAAAGAGAAAAAGAGGACGAGAGACGATCTGATGAACCAGGAGAGAAACAGACACTGAGACGAGTCAGACAGAGCAGCATTAATAGACTGTGAGTATTTTTTATGTTAAAGATGAAACATATTTGATCACATAATACAGTTTCATCTTCTCTGGCGTCTGAATGTAAAATCAATTCTAAACTTTACTGTCTGTCCACTGTATGATTGACTGATTGATGAATTAAACTTTACTCAGGAATTTCCTTTGACTTCTCATAAAAACACAAACCTTACACACACACACAATCAAGACAAACAATAATCAATCATACAAGACGGTTACACTTTTAATATTCTATCTTCCACTGGTAAAAGAGTATTTATAATCTAATATCTTCTTCCAGATGAAAGCTTTATAAATCCAGAGTAAAGTGAGTTTGGAATCAGCTCGCACACACACTTGGAAATCCCAGGAGATCATTAGTCTCTGAATGCCTCAGTCACTTTGTGAAAGTCACAAACTACATTTCTTTCCCATTCTGATGCTTTTACAACTTTTGATTTTAAAAATGTGACTACTGTATAATACACTAACAGCTGCGTGTCCTGCATCTTCAATAAATAAGCTCCAGTTTGTCCAAAATGCAGCTGCTAGAGTCATTATACCAGGTGAAGAAAATATGAGACATTCAGAGACTTACACGGAGGAGCAGGAACTGTGATGCAAGCAGAGGAGTTTCTCTCTTTCCAGCTCATCACAAGATAATTAAATACTTATCTTTAACCATTTTGTGAAGAGTATTATTTATTATTAATTTTGAACAGTGATGTGTACAGTTTTAAACATTATAGTGAAATTGATCGGTAAATCTATATTGCACAATAATCACTAACAAATGTATAATTTCACTTTAACTATAAATTATATCTGTATTTTTTTTAACAGATTTATGCACAAACAGAATATAAGAGGAGTATATCTGAAGCATCATAAACTACAGAAGAAGCACTGGCTGTTATACATATCCAGCATGATTTTATAAACACTCTACATCTCAAAGGTTAGAAAAATGTTTCTAAATACATGATTTAATTTTTTTATTCTACTTTAATGATGAGCTTTTTCTGTTTGATCAGAAATGTTTTCTTTTCTTTGTTGAGTTCATGTTATATACAGGATCTGAATCTCAGCATCACTTCAGACACATTTACAGTTTTGTAATTATTTTGGCACAATTTTCACAAGCAAGTATTAAATGATAATAACTCTTAGTACTAATATTACAACAGATCATCAAAAGTGCACTGTTTTCAAACATTTAAGCATTTATTAATTCAGTGTTAATACAAAACACAAAATCACAAAGTATCCTTTTCTCTACACAACAGAAGTGTTTTAAACACTGCCCCATGGGTGGGTAACATGCCCCCCAGTCTGACAAAGCAATTTCCTTATACATTTACAGCAAAATCAGAGTACAGGTAGTTCTAGCTTAAAATTAAAAATAATATAATCAGTAATTATGAACTGCAAAATTATAATAGCCTATTTGAAAAAAAAAAATGTTTGCTGATGCTAACTGGCTAACTGTCATTCATAATATTACTGTCAAACTTTTTATTTGCATCTCTTCTCATTCAGTTTAATACATTTGTTCATTATTTAATACAACTGATCTTAATAGTTAATCAGTGAATCGTTTGGTACAGCTGTGGATTTCTACAGATTCTATAGTTTCTGTAGCACTTATTAATTTCTGATTTGGATAATGGTGATTAAACCAAATGTTCTCATTAAACATAAAAATAATCTTGTGTTTTGAAATAATGATTATGTGGACTGAAGATGTGTATAGCTTTAATGAAAGCAGGAGATCATGTTTTGAAAGAAAGTCTAGTTTTACAAGTGTGATCAGTTTAGATTTTTGTAGTAAGAGTTTTGAAAATGTAAATCTACTTCTGAATCAGGAATGATATGATCTTATACTGCTTTAACACCACTGGCTTTAATGGAACTGTCTCTGTGTGATTGCAGATACACATGGAGTGAAGAAAGAAAAAAACACACCCAGAAAACTCCTGCAACATCAGAAACCACAGACCAGCAAAAACAGAACTGAGAGAGAAATGGAGGCCAGAAATGAAACACAAACCACTGAATCACGAGAGAAAACCAGACAGACACTTGTTAGATGTGAACGTATGAAGACACTAAAGCCAAACCGTAAGTGCAAGATTCATCATCTTCATCATCAGACTACAGTCCTGGCTTCTGGAGGCTTTTACAGACTCATCTGATCACAAACACACTCAGCAGAGCTTCTTTCCCAGCAGAACTCTCATCACTCTTCATCAATGACTGTTCATCTTCATCTGTTGTATTGCTCTGGAAACATTTCACACCTTTCTCTGCCTTTGATGAAGTGACTGATGATTCAGTATGAGTGGATATAAGACAGAGAAACACAGGGCAGATGACCGGTCTAACAGGACTCACAGATCAAGATATTCAGACTCTCATTCGTACAATTTAGGCTCTTCAGTTCACTGGATGAGCATGTCTGTGGTTTGTGGGGAAAACCAACTGGGACTTTCTTATTGTGAGTGAAAATGTTATGTCAAAAACACACACATAAGTTACAAAAACACAGTCAGTAATGTCTGTGAAGGTAAAGAGCTGGGAAAGAAATCACATGTTTATATTAGATCTTTGTAAGAGCCACCGCCAACAGAGAAATAAATAAAGGTGTTGTGTGTTCGGTCTTTTACCTGCGCTTCTGCAGACTTCACTTCATTTATCAGGATTCACTTTCAAGTTTAGTTTAGCTCCGTGTTTAATCTGACTCCAATTTCAAGTGATCATTAAATTTAGGCTGTATTTCACATTAAAAACTGATCACAAATATCAATTATGTATTCATTTAGATATTTGATTATTTTTAATATCCCATACTTTCAGTTATTTGTTTATCAGGGACCCGATGCTGCATTTGAGTCTCGTGTTGGTCTTACGTGGATCTCACGATCACAAACTCACCAATTCTGGGGTACGTATGTACAAAAGCTAGATTTTGCGTACACACAAAAAATTTCAGATTTATATATGGAGGTTACAACGTCTAGTTTTATATGCATAACCTCATCTGCATATCATTTCCACACATATTATTATCCACGTGACACCATGTTTAACACCATCAAAGGTACAAGACATTAAGGAAATATGAGATACGGACTATAAATGCCATCTGTGCCATTCATTAATTTTTATTGCCAAAATCATCCAGTATCCTTGTTATGTTTTAGAATAAATATATCAAAATATCCATAAAAACAAAACTGTTTAAAATGGTTCTCAGATAATATTTTAAAATAGAGTTGCTCTCATTCTTTTACGTTGGCCAAATAGTATTTCAGTTGTTTTAAACAGTTCAAATTAAATCGAATTTATGCAGTTTTGCTGATAAGGTGAACATCTTTGAGTTATTTTAAGTGGAAACAGATAGGACTGTATTTATTGCAGTGTAAATACTATTGTCTGACCCAGCAAAGTATTTTAAAAAGGAAACGTGCAAATCTTATGGTTTTCTTCAAGTTGTATTCTTCAGATACAGTGGTGTTTTTCATAATGTTATGGAGATGCCTTCACACGACATCAACACTTCTGTGCAGCTGCGGTTGTGTTGAACCGATTCAAACCGGACCGTTCGAGCACTAAATCCAGCAATGTTCACCATCGAAGTAAGTGTGCATCACTGATCATTGTTCTCACTAAAAATATTTTCTCATAACATGAGATCTGCAGTTTAGTTTAAAGATGAATTATTGTGCACCTATAGCACTCCTCACTTTCATTAAACATAGTGATCGAGCGAATCCACTACAAACTATATTCATATAATTTTGGTTTAACTTCTACGTAATGACTACATGTAATTTCAGTGCTTATCTCCATCAGTGAGAGTGTAATAGCCTATTAATGTAAATGTGTAAAGGCCTATTGACATGAAAACAGTTTAAAATCGTTGTTGAGCCAACTTCATTCATTTTCTCACTCCAGGAGAAAGAGTTCATACACATGGATCAGAGTTTGTGTGCAAGTGCACAAAATTTCCAGTCAAGTTTCTTTTTATAAATAACATATAATAATGGTGTACGGCTCTGTCAGGGCAGGTTTTGTGCGTACACAACGGTTATAACTGAGACCCCTGATCTTTTTTTCTTTTGAATCTGTTTATTTAAATTTTCTTTAAAACAACACATAAACAATGTCACCAAAACAGCCACTATACATGAGAAATAACACATCAGAGCAGTAACACTGTACATGTCGTTAGAGCCAAGCACTTAAAGCTTTATATTAGGATACGCAGTGGACAGTTTATCTTTTAATATAAAGCTCAGTTCTTCCAAATGCAATATATTTCCCAATTCCCACACCCACATCTCAAAAATAGGGACGGAATTTGCTTTCCTCATCTGTAAGATACGTTTTTATTTATTTATTTTGCAAGCATCATACAGAGCGAAACGGCCTGTGTTTGATATTTACTATAAAAAAGCATTCTCTGCTCCTTAAAGTCCAACACAAGGCTCAGGCTCCAAGTCAAAGGAATACACTTCAGAAAGAAATTAAAATACATTTCCAAAAGGGCTGAATTGTACTTCATGATCATAAAAAATGAAACAGAGTGCCTTCTAATGTTTTACACTTATTACAGAGCGGGGAAATCATGGGATAAATTTTATGAAGTTTTAATTTGGAATAATGAAGCTTATGAATTACCTTGAACTGAATTAAATTATGTCTGGCATTTACAGAACATATGTATATTTCTCAAGCACTCATCCCACATGTTTTCATGAATATTAAAACCCATTCCTCTTCACAATCATGTTTTATTTTCTGAGTCTTGTTGTCCACCTTTTCTAACAGTAATTTGTAAAGGTTTGACACACTACCACTCGTACCAGGGTGAACATTAACAATTCTCTCTAAAGTGGGATTTAAATTCAAAACTTTCAAGTCTGAAATGTGCTTCCTAACGAAGTCTAACGAAGTGTCGTGTAACCCTGGAGGCCAGTTCTGATCTTAGTCAGAGGGTGTAGGTTGACTAATACCTTTAAGTCCGCCGTTTAATGATGTTTTATTAACAAAGTTCGGGAGGAGCGCGTCAGATACATAGCCTAATTAACACAAGAGGAATGCAATCAAGTTAATCAACACCATAGGTATAAATACATATGACAAACCTCTATCCATCGACGGTTAATCAGCATTCGGTTTGCACCTTTTGCCATTATATCACAGACTCAACTTTTCCCGTGCAAACAACGAGACCTATACTGGGGATTTTTTCGGATCCTCCGGCCAATCTGCCGGCTGCGGGATCGTTCCTTCTCCGCCAGACATGGCTGCCGAGCTCCAGGCTTCGTCGAGCCCGCTGCTGTCTGCTCGACCAGCCACACGCTCTCCACGACGCCGAGGCGTAACTTCGCCTCCACCGGCGTCACTTCCAAACTTCTTCCCCGGCATCCTATCATTAGGCCGTGCCAACAATTTCTCCGATCGGAAAGTGAATCGTATTTAGGCAAATGCTGATTAATTCTGACGCACCGTCCTCGCGGAGGGTAAAGTATGGTTCTGTTGAACAAAACCTAATATAATGTATAAAATAATATAATGTACATACGCATTACATCAAAAGCCTACAGAGGGCTCCAACGGCCCGACAATCGTCTACATGTCACCGTGCGATCTAATCCTTCTTCGGCTGAACATTTAATTCAAATGTCCACTTAATCTTTAATATTTGACCACTTCTTTACGACAGAAATGCTGCAACAATTGTAAATTCTTGAATGTGGACATCAAAAGTTGCCATTTTTCTGAGTTCATTACGTTCAGCCTTTTCACTTAAATAATTTGTTCAGCTCCCCCACAGGCGGCGTGAATTAAACAACGGTTCATGATCGGCCCTTTCGGTGCCCGTCTTCTCAGTTTCACATTAGCCCATTGGAGTGGCTACTAGGAAAACTCTGGCCCTCCTGGTTAGGGCTACAATTACGCCGCTCCTCCTCCATCGGACGGTAGGGCTTACCCGTTCCAACGCAGTGAGCACACTGTTGAGTATCGGTTCGAGCCCTCCTGACCAGGCACTCCAAACCATGCAGTCCAATACCTCAGTTCAGATAAATACATAAACTCAATTACTCAAAGATGAATCTAGGAGTGAGAGATGCATATTTAACTGCGGGGTGGGGGGTTTCTGGTTACAGAATCCCCCAAATGACGTAATGCCACTTCACTTATATCTCCAGACCAGAACAAAGAAATCTTCAAATGAGTTGTAAAACCTTAAAAAGACCTTTTGGTTTGTTATCTCATGACCCAGGGTCACTGCTGGCCGGAGAAAGGGAAACATTCTCAGAGACCCCGATGAAAACACACCCCTCAGCAGCAAAACACAATTCTACAAAGGTTTTCAGTCTTTCTCATAATATAAGTGACTGCCAGAGGTGGACGAAGTACACAACCTCATTACTTGAGTGAAAGTACAGATACTACTCCACTACAAGTGAAAGTTGTAAAGACAGATTTTTACTTAAGTACTTTTAAAAGCACATACTTTTGCACTTTTACTTCAGTATCAAAAGTAAAAAGTAAATGCATTGTTTTGTCGCATTGTTGTATACTTGCAGTACCTTATGCCACTAATGCAACCTACTGAATACACTGATTAGCTTGTATTATATTTGGAATTAAGAGCTTTTATGTTACCAAACCTGTAGAAGTAGAACAACCGAATGAAGATAATCATCTTTATTTTTTTATTTAACACTCCTACAACTACATTGAACTCATTTTAATACTTGTTTAAAAGTTACAAAGTTCTTTTTCAAAGAGATATTGAAGTCTATGATATGGTTCATTTTAGGCAAACAAAGCAAACATTGAAAAGAAAACAAATCTTTAGCCTCTTCAGAAAACTGGATCATATTCTCTCAGTATGGCCATGAATGTGCACGTTACACCAAAGAACCGTCTTTTTGAATTTTGCCATCAACTGATCAGTGTTCATAAAATGCTCAGAAATCAGTGAACTTCACAACATGTGGCTGCGTTTGGGTATTGTTTGAATTGTATCCATTCTGATTCTGATTCTGCTTATTTCCCAGTTTAGATTCCAAAGTTGTAAAAAAGTGAAGTAAAATATTTTGACCTGTGATCATTTAACCTTGATCATTTGTTTGATAAAAATATGTATTTGTGTAAATATTAAAACTATAGTTACTATAATGAAACTGTTAAGTTTGTGGTTACTGTAGTTTTACTACAAATAGCATAATTATGGTTATAGTGAGAGAATAGTAAATTTGTGGATACTGTGATTTTACTGCAAATACCATAGTTAAACTAGTTACTATAGTAAAAACATGGTTAATTTTCCAAAGAGCTTTAATGAGTTAACACATACACATGCGAGTTCACACAGTCATGTAGATCAAGGTGTAACGTTAGGTAATTTTTATTTACCGTATGCCAATCATTTATCTTATGATCTTTGCTTGTAGCGCTCGGCCTACGTAAGGCATCACATACAGTTGTCTCTTTAAAATCAATGTGGTGAACACACAGATGATCACACCACACTATAAATATGTGCCTTTTTCATCTTTTATTATCTCACTTGCCTTTTAAGAGCACTTTTAGCTGTGCAGTAGTGCAGACGTTTACATTAGTTTAGTGGGTAAGATCCCGAGGTTGCCAGCTTTGCGTAAAAAAAATCAGCCAAATATCCATTCAAAGCTAGGCAGAAAACTGCAGGCTTAGAAATACTGTAAGACTTGGCAACACTGGAAGGTCTTGGCAGATCGCAGGCCGGATTTTCACAGAAAAAAAGGGTTCAGTGAATCTGAAAATGCACACACTGTAAAAACTGCTACATATAACGACTTTTGACTTGACCTTCATATAAATGTAGCGGAGTAAAAAGTAGGATATTTGTCTTTCAAATGTAGTGAAGTTGAAGTAGCAAGTTTCCAGAATAAATAATACTCAAGTAAAGTACAGATACTCAAAAAGTGTGCTTAAGCACAGTACTCAAGTAAATGTACTTTGTTACTGTCCACCTCTGGTGACCGCTGTAAATCATTTTACCAACCGCACAGAGACCTTCACAATGATACCAAACATGAAGAGGAAGAACAGCAGGTTCACAAGATACACAAGATCATATGTGGTAGATATTCTTAGTGAACTTTCAGTGAAGCCTTTTGTGGGGAAAGAAGGAGAGAGAGAGAGAGAGAGGGGGGGGGTCATAAATGAGCAAGCAGAGAGGTTTGGGAAAGGCTGTGTCATCTCTGACCCTGCAGCACCAAAGCAGTCATAAGTAGCAGAGGTATATTTGTAGATCATTAGGATATTAAGTAAAGATCATATTCCATGAAGATATTTTGTAAATTTCCTACCATAAATATATCAACTTCATTTTTGATTAGTAATATGCATTGCTAAGAACTTCATTTGGACAACTTTAAAGGCGATTTTCTCAATTTTCTTTTTTTTTTTTTTTTGCACCCTCAGATTCCAGATTTTCAAATACTGTCCTGTCCTGTAGAACATTTTCTATGCACTGTTGATAAATGAGGGCCCAGGACTTTGACTTCACGGGGAGATCATTTCCTTTTAGCAGCATAATATACAATACTGTATATGTACAGTGTCTGTGCTGTTAATATAACCCAAACAATAAAATAAAAACAGAAAATCACTCACTGCTCTGGACTGAATAACATCTATAGCTTTAATAAGAAGACATTTCTTACCTGAATGCTGTTTTTAAATGCTGGAGCGTGAAGATGAACACAGCAGATCGTGTGCTCGCTCAAGGTCTCTGCTAATACAGCAGTGTCCATCAACAGTCGTGTATCATTATAGAGTGTTACACACACTGCAACACACATTTATGATCAAACAACATGTAAAAGAGAATTTAGCATAATAGGTGCCCTTTAAATCCCAGTTTCAGCAGCCTGAGAGAGAGGTCTGGAGTCCCACGGAGGAGATCCGGACGGATGAAAGGAGGAGTGATGAGGTGAAGGACGAGAGGACCAGCGACATTTAAGCTGATGTCCTGTTTACGTTTATTCATCAGTCGTTCGTGAGTTAGTTTATTTTATGATTAATGTTTATAGTTTTATAGTATAGTTATAGTTTTAAATGTCTGTTGGTTTCTGGCACTTTCTTCCCTTGACATTGAACTTTATTACAGATTACAAAAATGTATTAAAGATAGTAGCATAGAGCAAGTGAAGTGTTTGTGTTTGCAGAAACTTGACTGGCCACAGACTCAGAGCCCTGACTTCAACCTGAACACCTGTATACTGTCAATATGTGTAATATCTTATTATATCTAATAACTTTCATGTATGTTTTACTTCATATAAGAATATATTTTAGATAATATATACAGGTGCATCTAAAAAATAGAATATCGTGAAAAGTTTTTTTTGTAACTTATTTCAAAAAGTGAAACTTTCATATATTCTAGAGTCTAGGGTTTTTAAATTAAAATCACACACAATATGACAACAGTAACAACGCAGGCAGCAGATGATAAAAGATGAAAAGTTATTACACCAGTTCAGAAAAAGCAAAGCAACTCATACTTATAAAGTTTATACAGTTAAACTAAATTCTTTTGAAAAGCTTAATATTGAATAACTTGTTTACAGGACAAATTTTAAATTTTGTTCAATTTGTTCATGTTTTCACTCACTGATGAATAAGTTAAAGGGATAGTTCACCCAAAAATAAAATTCTGTCATTAATTACTCACCCTCATGTCGTTCCAAACACATAAGACCTTCGTTCGTCTTCAGAACACAAATTAAGCTAAATTATGATTCTATAATTACTCCAGGATTCTGTAGACCTTCATTTCTGTGACTAAACGCTGTATATTTCTGGATCGTTCTACATCTCTCTTCTTCTCACCGGTGAGAAACATGTACTTTACTGAAGAGCTTTATAGCCAAACATCTTCACACAGACATCTGGATTATTTGTTATTTTATCAGAAATGTAGTCAATTTTGTGATGAATGTTTGTAATATTGTAATCATTGTTTGTTTCTATATTCCTTGTTGTCTTAAATGGAAGAAACACATGAAGACAGAACAGTGAAGAACTGAACCTTGTCAGACGGAGCAGCTGCAGTGAAATAAGAGCGAATAGATAAATATCAGTCAAGATACAAACAGAGGATAATATAGCAATCAATGTCACATGCTTTACCAGCTTTACTTATTTATTAGAAACATTTAATTACAAATCTGCTGCTTGAAACAGAGCTGCTTGATCAGGACTTTACTTACTGTGTGAGTACAGATACAAATCTGTAGAAAGGGAAAAAAACATACTGAAAACTGCCATCTGATATGAGTACCAGAGATGAGTAAAACCAACAGCACTGTGAAAAATAAACGGAGCCAATAAATGAGACACAAACCACAAAGAGACAGACTCTTGAAATGAAAGTCCATGTGGAGGTCTTTGTTCATTACAGAACTTCACTATCATCTCATTTTAGATTCACCGTTACATTTACTGCTGTTTTTCATGTCATAAAGTACTGCATTACACAGATTCACAGACTGAGTTTCTGCAGTCACAGATGAATGTTTACAGATCAGTGATCGCATATAAATTACAGGATGGATTATAGATTGAGAACATAAAAACCCTATGAATCCAAAACAAGGATAATCTGATATGTTTGTGATTTCTAGTCTGTTGTGAAGAGCTGAACATTATTCTTCATCATCACATCAGCTCCTGAACTCATCTGATCACAAACAAACAGACTCATGAACAGATTCTCTCTCAGATCTGTGTCTCAATCCTGCTCTGATGCACTTTACTGACAACATTCTGCTTCAACACTCAATCTCTGCTTCTGCCGTGTTTTACTCAGTATTCTGCACTACATTTACTGCAATATTCTGCATTTCTAGTCTACATTTCATCCATCTTTGTCTTTATTTAGTATGTATGCATATTTTGACATTCCTGTATATTTTAATATAGACTCAATATATTTCTCTCTGTATTTTTGTATAACTCAATTAATTTTATTCTGTACTATTTTATTATTTTATTACTCATCTTTCCTCTATTCTAGGTTTATGCAACAACCAGTGGAAGACAATTTTGCAGTAAAAACTAGTGTCTATAATTCAAAATGATTTTTGTAACATCCCCTTTTTGACTCATTATTTGATCAGACTGTGGCAAGCACACATAAAATTAGATTACATTTTCTTCTGAATTACTAACTGAATATGATTCATCTAGCCACAATTTCTTGTGGCATTAATGACAAATACTTGGATAGCTGCTTTGAAATGAGATGATAGAGACACATGCTCTATAAATACAATCACATCAAGAATGTTTGTGTCACACTGTTAGCATAAGCTGCTAAATGAGTCTGAAACTGACCTGACAAACAAATGAGAAACAGTAAAATGTTGTAGTGGATCAGTGTGTGCATTATTACACATTGCATTGAAGTGTACGCACATCTTATCAGTTCTTGTTCTTGCCAATGCAATATTTGCAGTATGTTTTTCTTTCAGCATTTCGATCATCGCAAACAATAAATTTGCTCTGTCTCTGACTTTCTCTGTTTGCACGACTATTCTCTCCTCTTATGAAATATGAGAGTGCCAGAATGAATTATGGCTTGTACAGTTCTTTATGGCTTGCACATCAGCAAAAATTCACATAGCAGAGACATTAACTCTGCTGTTTATGTCTGGGTTTTGCCTTTATTCTGCCCAGGCGGGTTTGGCGTTGTTCCTGTATCTAATGTTATCTTCATCTTGTTTTGTGATTATTTTTTAATGGTATAACAAGTATTTGAACTAATAATTAACAGTTCAAGATTTGTTTTAGATGAGTTTATGCAAAGTTTGAAAATTTAATCAAACATCCCTTGTGCAACCTTATGGACATTTGTGTCCATTTTAGTTTTGTTTGGTTATTTTTATAAGTTTGCCTGTGTTAATGCTAACTGCATAAATTTTGGTACAGTGTACACCCTCATTTCCTTTAATAAATTTATATTACACTAGGTACAAAAATACTTCCTCTCAGCGCCTTTTTGGACAAAAATGCCCACATTTTTTACCAGATGCTGCCATTTTTCAGGTTTGGCCTATAAAGCAAATATCTGCTTTATTCCTGTTTTCTGCTTCTGCATATTATAGAGCTAATTGGATAAATAATGCAGCTATAATTGTGTGGGTGTGTTGGTATGGATGTCAGAGAGTGATTTGTATGTGTGTCATAAAAAAATTGTGTGTGTGTGTGCGCTTGTGTTCTTGTAATATTTGAGAGAGAAAACTACTGTAAATCACAAATCCAACCACTGTGTGCACCAGCGGAGTTTTGCTGGCATCTAATGCGGAAAATTTGGTACTGCGCTCAAATAAAATATTACTGGAAGCTCATTTTTGAGATATCAACCTCAAATTTGGAACACAACTTGTTTAGATTTATGGCTTTGATTTTCTAGCAGGTTTAGAGTTCAGCGTGTTTAATGAAATATATATTTTACATAAAATATTGTTCATAAACTTAAACTGTATAACTTTTTTTGGTTTCACTTTTAAACTTTTAAAGAGGTATCATGTTTTGTATCAGTCACTGTAAGGTCTTATAGTGGTGTTGGTTTTCAGATGAATATAATGCACATTTTATAGGCTACTTTTGCCAAGACGAGGAAGTTCTTGGTCTGCAGTGACATTGTGGTCACAGAGCTGTTGAAGTGTAGCACATACAACACAAACAACCAATCAAAGTACACTTCAGCCAAAGCCACGACCCCCGTCTCAGTTTTGACATGTTTCCTGTTCTGTTCAGAATATCAGAAGCCCTTCTGTTGTTGTAATGTGCATCTTCTCACTATATAAAAATCCCCCTGAAGCTCAGACGCACAACATTAGATCTCAGAGTTGTGATGGATGTTTCTTCTCTTCAGCTCAACACAAGGTGATTAAAACAATCATATTTAATTTTTTGTTAAGAGTTGTTATTATTCGTTATTTAAGCTATTACAGTACTGTGGAACTGTGAAACAGAAATGTCAAAAATACAACATGGCAAAGATAGTAGTAAAAATATATTATATTATATTATGTTATATTATATTATACTATAGCCTATTAACAACAAGAACAAAAGAAGAATAGTCTGGAAGGCTAGAGATTTGATGAAAATGAAAGAGGAGCGCTTCTAAACTAAAGCAGCACAACTTTAATGATTTTATCTCTTTTACATCATTGATGTAGAAACACAGTTTTACTGAACAAGTGTTTTATTCCTAAAGGAACTGATTCATTTATTTCTGTTTTGCCACAAGAAGGAAAGTGAATTATATGTGTTGCATGCAAGAAAGCACTGTATCTGTATTGTTTTGATCACCATGCAATGTTTTGGGGTGAACTATTGCTTTAAGAGCTCTATCGGGTGGATCGGGGGAAAACGCCTCTCTTAAGGACTGTCTTTTTTTTCTGTGGAACAGAACAAAAGTTAAATGTGTCCAGAATAGTTATCATAGTTTTAGTGACAATGATGTAAGGATCCACCCACCGGCCCAAAAAGCGGAGTCCAGCGGTCTGGTCGAAGGTTGTCTTATACGGTGCTTCTGCAAGAAATGATCTTGAATCATTAAAATTTGGTTTCCAATCAAAAATCTGACTCCATGAATAATTTGATCTGGCTCCAATTGTCTTTAATTCTTTGATTTTATTTTGTGTTTGTAATTTAAAAGCTGATCATAGCTATTGATTATAATTTATAGATTTGATTATTCTGGGAAATTCCATACTTTCAGTTATTCGTTCATTAAGGACCTAACATCACTAATTCACTCGGCCGTTTAGTGAATCCACGAACACAAACTGACCAGTCCTGGTCTTACTCAGAGAGTACAGTGTGATTAAACACCTTTATGTAGGCTGCACCCTGCAAGCACATAACAAAAAGCATAAATTTACTCCATAATCACGAAGACTGTAACTTGTTCAGCCGGTGACGGACAGAAATCAGAAGATCTGGAGAGCCTCCTGCCAACCTTTAGTACTTCAGTATGATCTGTCCTGGATGAAGATTTGGGGAAATGTTAGATTACACAATAATCTACTTGAAAAAGTGATTTCTAGAAACCCCAGAGTAAATCAAAATTAACATTTATTTTTGCCAGGCATAATCAAACAATAATAGAAATCAATAAAGAATAAATTCAGTCAATTCAAAATGAGAATACATCAGTTACAGGACACACAACTGATCCGCATGAAACACAAACCTAGAATACTAAAATATAATAATGTCAAAGAGTCGCACACCTGGCAGATAGAGAGACACACGGCAAAAGTGCGGGAAGTTCTGTTTACAGATGCTTCCTTGAATATTTCACCAATCCTCTTTAAATACTCAAATCAGAACAAAACAATCATAAATGTATCATAATAAAAGCTTCACAGGACCTTTTGCTGGGACATGAAATGACCTGAAGGCCCTATCTGACCTGGGTATAAAAACAAGATTTGGCAAAGACCTTATCAGCACAACCCACACCAGAAGAACAGACTTTCTCTCAGATTTGAGATCTTTATTTTTGGTCTGTTCTATTGATATGAGACTGAGATCACATTTCCAATCGCACCGAGACTGTAACATTGATACCAAACATGAAAAGTTTACGCTCGTGAATTCTGAAGATATAGTAAATATTTTATGTAAAGAGTAGCAACTTGAGTTCTTGGCATTTCTCTGTCAATGTTTAGTGACCAGGACATGTGTCCAGGGGGGAGGATGGGTGAAGGGACCGATGAGCAAACGGTCTTCTCTCAGATCTTCTTGTCTGATTAGAGTTTATTGTTTTGTTGCATGACATTTGCAGAGTTCCTGAGTGTTTGGCTTCACGAGGAGATCAAAGCCCCCTACAATGATATCATTTATAAACCAAGTATGACACATTTCCAGAGTTTTCATGTTATTAAAAAAAAGAAAAATTAATTTGAACCAAGAGTGTGTTTTGCCCCTCAGTCTGACAAAGCAATCAGCATTATAGATTTACAGCAAAATCAGAGCATAGTCAGTTTGAGATTAAAATAATTTTTTATATTTCTACATCACCCGTGTCAACGTAGTTCATAGTTAAAAAAATGTATCTTGATTGTATCTAGTGGATATTTTGGGGAGAACAGTTTTACTCCACGCTACCATACAGCTGAGCAAAGACTGTGCTTTACAGTGAAACTCTGATTACTTAAATATACTTTACCAATTTACAAAATCATCTTTCTTTGATTCTCCTGTTGACAATTAAAATATGTGACGGTTCAAGTCGATTGAGATGTTAAACAATTCACAGAGCAATTGGAAATTTATATGAACCCTTATGAAAATGAAACCTCCGCATGCATAATTATTAGGCATGTTGATATTCTGATCATATTTCTTTTTTTCCAAACACATTTTACCAATTACAAACCACGTCAATCTCAATAACTACTATTAATTTTCTATTTAATCATTTATGAGTGATATATAATTGTCCATGAAGGCTGGAAGTGAAAAACTCCTTATATTCAGGTGTGCAGAATTATTAGTCAGGGTTTCTTTTACTGATAAAATGAGCCAAAAAATTAGAAATGTCAAAAATTATTAAATGTCCATGAGAAATATTCAAAACTAATGCAATACAGAAATTGCAAAGTTAAGGCATGACCACTGGATAGCAAACTGCTTACTGGGTCAGCACGGTCAGAAAAACAGGTGGAGAAGAAAAGACACGTTAACTGCAAAAGAATTAAGAATTAATGTGCAGAATTAGGTGTGAAACCATCAGGAACCATTTCCAACGCCACCAATTTCCAGAACTGCAACCTTCCTGGAGTCTCCAGAATTACAATGTGTCAGGTTCTCAGAGACTTTGCTTGGGAAAAAATCCTAAAAAAATGACCCTCACTTAATAAGAATAACATGCTGAAGTATTGTGAGACTTTTTTATAGGCTTTATGGACAGATGAGCTGAGAGTGACTCTTGAAGGACCAGCAGATCCTCTTGTATCACTGTTTGAAGAATTAATCTTCCAGAATCTTTCAGTAAGTTTTAGGAGCTCATTTTTATTCCATCTTCTATCCTGAAATGTCTGTCTTCAGGATTGACTGAAAATGAGCTCCTAAAACTTACTGCCAGATTCTGGAAGATAGATTCTTCAAACAGCTGGTCATGCCTTAACTTTCCAGTTTCTGTATTGCATTAGTTTTGAATATTTCTCATGGGTATTTAATCACTTTTTAGAAGAGTTAAACCTCTTTTTTTGGCTCATTTTGTCAGTAAAAGAAAACCTGCCTAATAATTCTGCACACCTGAATATAAGGAGTTCTTTACTTTCAGCCTTTATGGACAATTATATATCACTCATAAATGATTAAATACAAAATTAATAGTAGTTATTAAGATTGATGTGGTTTGGAATTGGTCAAATGTGCTTGAAAAAAAAATATGATCAGAATATCAACGTGACTAATAATTATGCACACGGTACCACGGTAAACACAAATTAACCATGGTTTTCCTAAACTAACCATAGTTTAACCATGATATTTGTAGTAAAACTGTGGTTATACGAATAGTAATCAATACACACAGACAAAGCCTTCATTTGTTTTTATGAAGGAATTTATTTCTTTATTTAGTTTTTTGACATTTCAATTTCACAAAGAAATGTGCAGCATTTTGTCTGAGAAATAATAAAAGGACACCTTTTCATTTACAATTTGACATAAACCTCATTTTGTAAAAAAAAAATAAATAAAAAAATCATATTGTGAATCAGCATGAATTCTATTGTATTGAGTTGAATGAATGGTTACTGTTGACTGTTACTGGTTTAGTCACATGATGATATAAACTGAACTTGCTCTTGAACTAAAACTGGCTTTAACTAAACTCTTCATGTCATTTGTGTGATTTCACAGATAGATTATGAGTATAGAAATGAAATAACAGAGAGAGGAAACTGCTGGAGCATCAGAACCAGATGAGAAAAAACAACAGGACAGAGAGAGAAATGGAGGCCAGAAATGAGACACAAACCAGTGAAACACAAGAGAAAAACAGACGGACGCTTGTTAGATGTAACAGTATGGAGGGAATAAAACCACACTGTAAGTGTTTGTTCATTATGGCAGTTCTAGTCTTCACAAACCAGTCTTAAAGCTTCACATTCAGACAGATTGATCAGATCTTCTGTAAGATGAAAGTTTACAGATGTGTGATTGTGTGTCAATGACAGAATGTATTATAGATTGAGAACATGAAACAAATCCCAAACAATGAGGATAATCTGATGTATGTTTGTGATTTCCAGTCTCTCGTGATCCAGACGGACCTGTAAACTTTAATTCTGGAGAAACTTCAGCATGTTCTGAAGAACACACAACATCCCTGAGACAGCAGCAGCTGAAGACAACACCATCATGATCACAGACTCCATCCATCCACACTACAGTCTGCTCAGATCTCCTCTTTCATCTGTTCATCCTCATTATTCATCTCTGCCTCATTTGGTTCTTCAAACAAGTTAACGGATTTGATTCAGATATCTGGATGAAGTTGTCTGAGATTACTGTGAACTCACAGCTCAGACGAATTTTACATAATGTGTGTTTGACTGCAATTAAATCATGAGATAATTATTCCGTCACTAATAAACCTTTCAAGGAGTAAAATTGGTTGCATCTATTATTATAGATTATACAACATTTTAATTATTTTCAAAATCATTTTTAAATTATTATCTTTCAAAATTATTTTTCTGGTTGAATAAGAAGAGTTCAGATGCAAAAGCCTCTAAGTGCCGTCTGAAATTTTCATCTAAAATGAGCATTTTATCAGGCTCCTATGTTTAGATTCAGTCATTTTTACTCTAACGGCAGTATATAGGTCCTTTTATATGCAATTAAAGTGAAATAACTGAACATAAATATAGGAGCCTGATAAAAATGCTCATTTTAGATGAAAATTTCAGACGGCACTTAGAGGCTTTTGCATCTAAACTCTTCATAAGATACACTTGTAAGAAAGTAGCAGTGGTTGGGAGAGATTTTCAGTTAAAGCGATTCAGTCTAATCCTGTTTACGTGAAATAAACTTGATCCGGAGCAGGTTTGAGCAAACGGACCTGTTGCTATGACAACAACTCCAGGATGAGCTTCGAAGAACTAAACAATCCTGGATCAAATCATCAACAATAAAATCCAGATAACTGAGTAATCCACATATGAAGAACAGAGCCCAGCTTTCACAGACTCATCTAATCAAACAGACTAATGAACAGTGTTTCTCAGATCCGGTTCAGACGCCACTTTTACTGACAACATTCTGCACGTCACAGTTTCCTGCATTTGATAGAGAACACTTACATGATATAAGACGTGCAAACACAACACAGACGGCTGCTCCATCACACAACACACATTCATACAATTCACACTGAATCAATGATGAACTGACTTTAACTGAAAATTGACTGTTTACTATTGTCCTTCTGCATTATTGACACACTATTTTCCCATTTAGTACTGTAGAGCTGCTTTGGCACAATCTGTATTGTTAAAAGTGTGATATAAATAAAGGTGACGTGACAAACAAACATCAGTGTCTTCAGTTCACTGCACAACAGCTGCAGCTCGTCTGTATGGACAATATATTCATCCACTAGACAACACAGACCTCTATATAAACTCAATCATTGTAAAGGTCAGCATTCCTCTACAAATACTTTTATGGTTTCATGAAGTGAGCAGCGCCACCCTCAGACTGAATAACTTCGGGTGACCAAACGTCCTGTTTTCACGTCCTGTCCTGGCCGTCCTGCCTGTTTTTTATAAAGTGATGAAAATGTCCTGGTTTTCATTATTTTTCACTGGGCCTTTAAATTGACCGGCACTAGGGCACTCTGCACCTGCGGTGCTGCATGTGACGTAATCCCTGAGAGGCTGCCTGTTGACCTGCCATGTAGCCTAATATTGGAAGTTTTTTATTTATTTATTTATTAACATTCGTTTCTCATTTATTTGGTTCCACAGTATTTGCTGATTTTTATTTTATTTAAACTGCGTGCCTCCAAACTTTCTTAATCATTTTGCTAATTCTACATTTTATAATTATTTGTTACTCAGTCTTTACTGATTTTCAGTTTTGTATACCTATTTAAAATTTGGAAGTTATTTGTTATTTTATATTAGGCATATAGCATGGTATTTTTATTCATTTTGTTAATAAAAGTCATATGCTCTACATTGTATTTTGTTGCTTGAATTGAATTCAAGCAATTGATGCCGAATTTACTGCTAATTTAAAAGTGAAAGTAAAACGCGCACGGTGTCACGGATCGGCCAGGCCCGACCTTCCACCAATCACAACGCTCCACCTCACCTGAATACTGATCACGTCCACCTGCACCTCATCAACTCATCACCAGCACTCAAGATAAAAACACCATCCCCACACACACTCACCGTCCGATCTCGTCGACACGACCTGGACTCCTCTTCAACTACCTGTTGAGACAAAGAACAATATCCTTTATATTATACCTACCTCGAAAGTCTTACCTTCTGTGTCTGCTCCTTGTGTTCCTCTCATCCTCCTAGATCGTTCTCCCTGGATCCGTCTGTCTGTCAAGCCCCAGTCTCCGCTCCTGGAACAAGATATAGTGTGTGTGGATTCAAGATCATCTCTACCTCCTTGCCTTTCCTCTGAAACTCATTGTGTCTAATAAATCCATTTTATATACTCATCCGTGTCCGACCCATACTGTGACAGAAGATCGGACCAACACAGCTTCACAGACAAGATGAGTGCACCGGATCCTTCCAGGAGCTGGTGGATTCCCTCAAGAGAGTCTTGCTGCAATCACCCAAACCACCAGTGCCATCAGCTCCACCATCATCACCCACTCGCACCACCTCTGACACTTCTTCTCCGATTGTCTTCGCCAGTCCCATGGCCAGGCCAGCGCCCTTCTCTGGTGCGGCGGAGGAATGCAATGGCTTTCTCTTACAATGTAACCTCACCATGGACTTACATCCGCAGATGTTCCCGAATGATCAGTCCAAGATAGCCTTCATAGTCACCTCCCTAACTGGACCGGCACTGCTGAGCTGAGACCATTTTGCACCAGGCGGGACCCGCTACGCAAACGTTCCAGAACTTCCTGCACCACTTCAGAGAGGTGTTCAGCAGCTCCCCTGGAGACTCGACAGTGGGTGAGCAATTATATCGATTACGTCAGGGTACAACACCCATTCATGCATATGCTCTCCAATTTCGCACTCTCGCAGCAGCCAGCGGATGGAACGAGCCCTCTCTCCTAACCGCTTTTCGACAAGGGCTTAATCCCTCTCTTCGCTTGCACCTCTCTGCATATGATGACACTTATGGCCTGGAAAAATTTATCCAACTGGCTATTCGATGCTCTAATCGCATTCAATCCTGCAGTAATGAGACCGCCTATGCCATTGCATCTCCTCCTCCGCAACCGCCAGAAACCAGTGACCCTCCAGAACCGATGCAAACTGACTCAAATCGTCTATCGATGAAAGAGAGACAGAGGAGAATCACTCAAGGGTTGTGCCTGTATTGTGGTGAGAGCGGGCACAGGATCCTGGAGTGCCCACTTCGACCCCCGCGAGCCGTGGTGAGTACCATCCGTCCTCACATACCTAAACTGAATCCTCTATCCACAATCGTACAACTTACTGCCGGCTCCTGTATATTTTCAGTATCCGCCCTCCTCGACTCCGGCTCAGCGGGGAATTTCATCTCCGGATCCCTCGTCCATCAGCTCGGGCTCTCGACCTCGACTACGGAGAATGCCTATGAGGTCCAATCAATAACTGGACAACCGCTAACAAGACGTTGCGTCCGTCAGAGTGTTGGCCCAATTGGTCTACAAATCGGTCAGTTGCATCAAGAAGAAATACATCTGTTGGTTCTGGAGGGTTCCACTGCGGACGTCATCCTTGGGCGCCCGTGGCTGGTGCAGCACAACCCTCATCTATCTTGGAGGACAGGAGAAGTCTTAAAGTGGGGTGACCGTTGCTTCCCTCACTGTTTCCCCAGACGTCCATCACCGGTTTCCAACGACCCAATTCACATTCCAGTTCACTCAACATCCATCGAGAGCCCGATAGAGAAGCAATCCGTGGACATCCCGCGTGCTACTCCCACTTTAATGACGTCTTCTGTCCCAAGAAAGCTGCCCAGCTACCACCACACCGGCCATGGGACTGCGCCATCGACCTCCTACCGGGTGAACCAGTACCACACGGGAGAATCTATCCACTTTCACCACCAGAGCACAAGGCCATGGAGGAGTACATTGAGGAGGCGTTGAAACAAGGTTACATAGTCCCATCAACCTCCCTGCTGCTTCCAGTTTCTTCTTCGTGGCCAAAAGATGGCGGCCTCCGGCCATGCATCGACTACCGGAAACTAAATGAGATCACAGTTAAATTCGATATCCTCTTCCCTTGTCCCCACAGCATTGGAACAACTCGCGGTGCCACCATCTTCACTAAATTGGACCTCCATGGCGCCTACAACCTCATTCGCATCAGAAAAGGAGATGAATGGAAGACCGCATTTGTCACTCCTACTGGACATTATGAATATAGGGTCATGCCGTATGGGCTGGTCAATGCTCCTTCAGTCTTCCAAGGCTTCATGCATGAGGTGCTCCGGGAGTTCCTTCATCGCTTTGTGGTTGTGTATATAGACGACATCCTCATTTACTCCCGGAGCCTGGCCGAACATCGCCAACACGCTATGGAGGTCCTACAGCGCCTCCGCCAGTACCATCTCTTCCTCAAAGCTGAGAAATGCACTTTCCATCAGTCTACCGTCCATTTCCTCGGATACATCATCAGCAGTGGTGGCACTCGCATGGACAAGGGGAAGGTGGAAGCCATCACCTCTTGGCCCCGACCCAACACCATTAAAGAACTCCAAAGGTTCCTAGGATTTTCCAACTTTTATCGCGGTTCATCTCAAACTACAGTACCATCACCAGTCCCCTCACCGATCTCCTAAAAGGTAACCCCAGAACACTATCATGGAACTCCAATGCCCAGAAAGCCTTCGACACCTTGAAAATAGCATTCACCAACGCACCACTCCTGGTCCACCCTAATCCCAACATACCCTTCACAGTTGAAGTCGATGCATCCACCACCGGGGTCGGGGCCATCCTATCACAGCAGCAGGGGACGCCTCCCAAACTCCATCCATGCGCCTACTTTTCCCGGAAACTCAGCCCGGCGGAAAGAAATTATGATATCGGCAACAGGGAACTTCTAGCCATCAAACTTGCCCTAGAAGAGTGGAGGCACTGGTTGGAGGGGGCTGCTCATCCATTCCTGGTATTAACTGACCACAAAAACCTCCAGTATCTTCGTGACGCCAAAAGATTGAAACCCAGGCAAGCCCGTTGGGCTTTATTCTTCACTAGATTCAATTTCAAGATCTCCTACCGTCCAGGACCCAAGAATGTAAAAGCAGACGCCCTATCCCGCCTACACAACCCCGAAGAAGACCCCGAATCTCCGGAAACCATTCTACCCACAGAAATAATCAGCAGCCCCATCCAATGGACCTCTCCTCCAGTCGCCTCCACCAATCCTCCTCCCAATCCGCCGGGCTGCCCACCTGACCACCAATACGTCCCACGTACCCAACGAATCCCTCTCATTCACACTACTCACACCTCCCTAGGTACTGGTCACCCAGGGGCCAACGCCACCCTCTCGCTGCTACAAGACCGCTTCTGGTGGCCCAACATGGCCAGGGACGTGAGAAGGTTCGTACGGGGCTGCCCGGATTGCGCCATCTCAAAAAGCACCCGTCATCTTCCAACCGGCAAACTCCTCCCACTCCCTATACCACACCGTCCTTGGTCACACCTAGGAGTAGACTTCATTACAGATCTCCCCATCTCCGACGGTAACACCTGCATCTTCGTCATTGTCGACCGATTCTCAAAGTTCTGTCACCTCATACCTCTCCCAGGCCTTCCCACTGCGCTACAGACAGCAGAGATGTTATTTAATCAGATCTTCCGGTATTACGGCATTCCAGAAGATATAGTATCCGACAGAGGACCACAGTTCATCTCCCGAGTATGGAAGGCATTCTTCTCTCTCCTAGGTGTGACCGTCAGCCTCTCATCTGGGTACCATCCGCAATCCAACGGGCAAACCGAACGAAGATACAGGAAATAGGGCGTTTTCTGAACCTTCTGCCATGGCCGCCAGAACTCTTGGAACCAGTTCCTGGGCTGGGCCGAGTACGCCCAAAATTCCTTGCGTCAAGGCTCCACTGGACTCACGCCCTTCCAGTGCGTACTCGGTTTCCAGCCTCCCCTGTTTCCCTGGTCAGGAGAACCATCTGAGGTACCCACCATCGACTACTGGTTCCGAGAGAGCGAGAGGGTCTGGGACGCAGCACACCACCAACTCCAGCAGGCAGTGCGCAGACAACGAATGGCTGCGGACGTCCGAAGAACCGCCAATCCCTCTTACCAACCGGGACAAAAGGTCTGGCTCTCCACCAGGGACATCAGACTGCGCCTGCCTAGCCGGAAACTCAGTCCCAGATTCGTTGGCCCCTTCACCATCCTGGAGCAAATCAACCCAGTCACTTACAAATTACAACTGCCACCACAATACAAAATTCACCCAACCTTCCACGTATCACTCCTAAAACCCTTCTCTCCTCCTCTCTCCCCAGGGCCTGGCCAAGCGGAGGAACCCCTCTCCTCTCATCGTGGAAGACGGAACCATCTACAGGTGAAGGAAATCCTGAATTCTCGGCGCCGTGGTGGTAAGCTAGAATATCTTGTGGACTGGGAGGGCTACGGTCCGGAAGAACGCTCATGGGTGCCAAGAGAAGACATTCTCGATCCCACACTCCTGGAGGAATTCCACCTAGCACACCCGGATCAGCCAGCACCCCGGGCCGGGCAGACCACCACGACGCCGAGGGTGGCCCTCAGGAGCGGGCCGTGGAGAGGGGTACTGTCACGGATCGGCCAGGCCCGACCTTCCACCAATCACAACGCTCCACCTCACCTGAATACTGATCACGTCCACCTGCACCTCATCAACTCATCACCAGCACTCAAGATAAAAACACCATCCCACACACACTCACCGTCCGATCTCGTCGACATGACCTGGACTCCTCTTCAACTACCTGTTGAGACAAAGAACAATATCCTTTATATTATACCTACCTCGAACGTCTTACCTTCTGTGTCTGCTCCTTGTGTTCCTCTCATCCTCCTAGATCGTTCTCCCTGGATCCGTCTGTCTGTCAAGCCCCAGTCTCCGCTCCTGGAACAAGATATAGTGTGTGTGGATTCAAGATCATCTCTACCTCCTTGCCTTTCCTCTGAAACTCATTGTGTCTAATAAATCCATTTTATATACTCATCCCGTGTCCGACCCATACTGTGACACACGGTGCTTTTACAAGCTATTTAAGCAAAGGAAAGTGGGGAAACTCAAACGAACTAAAAACAAATAACTGCTTGATGCCGAATTGCCGCAAATTTGAAAGTGAAAGTAAAATGTGCACTGAGCTTTTACAATTTATTTAAAACTGAATGAAAGCAAGGAAAAGAGGGAAAACTGAAACTCAAACGAGTCAGGCATATAATGGAATTCGGCAACTTCATCTTTACAGCCGACACTGACTGAGAAAGCACTTATTAATAAATAATTAAAATGTCTTCTTTTTCCCAATGCATTCATAATCATTACTTTAGCCAGTGCTTTGTGGCAAGCTTTATGCGTGCGCTTGAGCGCGGAATAGGCTATAATACGCCTAAATGCCTATATTAAAGGATGGTTTAGGTTATTATACAAATCAATTTAATATAAATGTGCAACTAGTTGACTAGAAAAATCTTTAGTGGCCCGGCGCTACGGGGGGCAAAGGGGGGCATCGGGAATTTAGATCGGGAATAGATCATTATTTTGAGGAGCATGTGCGCACCGTCTGAGCGCATATGATGCATTTTGATTTGCGCAGATCGATCAGCGTCTGACTTGAAGCAGTGTGTTTCATCAAAGTAGACAACAACAAGAGCGATTTGAGCAGACACTGATTACGGTCATCGCAGTTTCTCTGGCACTGCTGGCTGCACGAGCTCTGTTGACCTCTAATTCACGATTTACCAGACTCACCGTATTTCATGTCGTGCTTTAAAATGGTAACAAACTCTTGTAAAAATTCTGGTTTTATTAATGCAATCAGGGGCGCCTGCAGGATTTCTTCAGTGGTACGCACTTATCAGAATTACCTGAGCCCGTCTTCCCCTTCTCCCAAAACAGACTAGCTACTGTTATTAAAATAGTTAGGTTTTGTATGTAATGGAAAAGTGATTTTTTTTTTTTTCATAAAGTTAATTTAGAAAAACGAATGGAGCATTTTTTGTTCGTTAAATGCATTTTTTTAAGCAAGAACCAAGCAGCCAGCGGCAGCAGTGAGTTAATCATAGCCTGTGTTTGATTCATTTAGCCGTATGAAATCATCACAAAATAAAATCTTTAGATATAAAACAGTTCAAGCATATCCCAATGTTAGTTCAAATGTTTAACCTATATAAATGTGCGCTGTTAGACGCATATCCAACAGTTTGTGTGGCGAGTGTAAACTGAAGCGCGCGCTGCAGGACATGGAGGCGCCAGAGCGGTCACTTGCATTTTTTTCTTACAGTAGAAACAACTTAAAACAGGCCTACACCGTAATTTTTGCTCATTATGGTAAGAGAAATACATCATTCGGATCTTTAAAGGGTCTACTTTTATTTGTGTGCATTCACAATATCAACAAAATAGGAAAACAGAGGATGCGCTTTCTGCCGGTCTTGAACAGGAGCGCTTCACAATGATGAACCGAAACTCAGCGAAACTGACTCACAGATATGATAAATATATCTATAGAAAGCTTTAAATTACCATTTTAAAACGAAATAATTCAAATCGAAAGTAAAAACCCTTTCATTATGTAATCCGTAAAGATGCATTTCTCTATAAAGGCACATACAATGAGGACATGGCGAGTCATTTTTCTCATCACCGTGACACCATCTAAAATATTTTTTAAAAATGGAAAAGCCTAAAACAGGCCAGATTATAATTTGCGTTTTATTTTATAATTGTATACAATAAAAAAATAAAACAAATTATAATGGCATATGTAAAACTTTGTCCTTTAATTCTATAGCTGCGTATATTTTCTGATATTTATGTTGCTCTGTCCTGAATACCTTCAAATTTAAAGGATTAGTTTAACTAGCTACTTATAGCCTACTATTTTTCATTATTTTTATGAATAACGTTAAATTTAAAGGATTTATCATCAAGTGAGAACAATTAAAAAAGCTTTTAGAAATATTTATCTGTATTTATAATGTAAGTAAACATTTAGCTTTATTTACCAGCATTTTACATTAGGCTATTCATGAATGTAATAATAAAATGTGACTTGGCCTTAGCCTACCTTTTTTTTTTTTTTCTCAAAAATGCACTTTTATAAAAGTTATTTTTAATTCATGCAAAAATGCAAGCGTTTAAAACATATCTTTAAAACTTTACTTTAAAAAACGATTAACTTTTTTATGTGCGGGCGCAGGCGCCCGTGTCTGTTTTCTCATTGCGCATATAAGAAGTGGCGCCCCCATGGGATTGAAATGGGACCACCCATGGGCGCCCCCCCCCCCTTCATATAATATAGAACTTCATATAATTAGCTATCATATTCATTACGTCATCAGGTCGAATTTGTGTTTACTCTCTGAACTGTTACATGCATTTTTTATACAACTTAAATGCCCAGTAGCCTATATGACATTCATAATATCACGCTGAATGACTGTATGAGTATATCTGTTTATAAATGCAGTGGCTCGGATTTCTGTCTAGATTAGTTTATCAATCTTTAAACTGAAATTTTGACAAAAAAAAAAAAAAACATTCCTTAATGCCTTTTATTGAAAAACAAAGTATTTCTGAAGATCAGTTGAGGAAACAAAACGAAACCACCACCAGTAGTTTGCACAGAAATAACATGCCTTGATTACAGTGTTGGGCACGTTTCTTTAAAAATGTAATTAGTTATAGTTAGTTACTTCTCACAAATAGTAACTGAGTTACATCATTATAAAAGTAACTAATTACCAGGGAAAGTAACTATTGCGTCACTTTTTAAAAAATTTTCAAATGTCAAATAACTTTGGATGCCCCCAATATTAAATATGTTAAATTAATGAAATGGACACTAAAATAATAAATTATTATTATAAAACATTGTACATTAATCTACACTATTTATCTACTGACACTTAGTATCAGTCAGTCATAACATTATATAGTATCAGTATAATAACATTATACGATGATAGAACTTTAGTAATTAGAATAACCAAGTATGAATGCATATTTGTCATAAATATAAAACGCACTAAGGATTAATGAGCTGCTGAGTTCATGAATATTAATCACGTTGTCTGCGTTCGCTCGAATTGATTTGCTGAAATCAAAACAGGGACGATAATAGGTGAGCGCCGGCCAATGAGATTGTCGTTTACGCATTAGCTCCGCCCACTACCAGAGAAACCGGCAGTTCTTAAAAGCTGAAGAATTCAAAAGGAACTCCGTTATTTTGACAGGAAAATACAACAAAGAATATCGTTTACATGTAGTGTGTCAATTCTGCATGTTATGAAAGACTCTCTTGCTCTGTATCTTTCTTTGCCTGAGTGTTTGTGAGAGAAAGCGACGGCGAGTCGTGCGCTTCACACTAGAGTTTATGGCATGTCAAATACAGCTACACTGCATCCATTCAGATGAACTGAAACATTAAATTCTAATAATATAATATAGTAACGCCACATTTTATTGTCAGTAACGGTAACGGCGTTGTAACGGGGAAACAGTAATTCGTTTGATTACTCGTTACTGAAAAAAATAACGCCGTTAGTAACGTCGTTTATTTATAACGCTGTTATTCCCATCACTGCTTGATTATAACTAGAAGGTGTCTACTGTGTATTTGAGATAGTCGGATCTTGCACAGAACTCAAAAGCGAAGGATAACCTGTTGTACACAGCAGCTGATAGACGAGGCTGAAACCCCGATCGACTGCATTTGTAGCAGCACCAGCACAGAAAGAATGTCTTTGTGTAGAGATGAGGTGAACAATAAAATAAACCTTGTCCTATACCCTTGCAGAGGGATACAAATACTTTTATCTGATAACACTTCACCACCTATTGGCAGTTTCTGTTTCTGAGTCATGTAAATCGTTTAACATTTCTATATTCAAAACTTTACATTTGAAACATTATTCTCATAA
Organism: Onychostoma macrolepis; assembly: GCF_012432095.1. Classification (NCBI taxonomy): domain Eukaryota; kingdom Metazoa; phylum Chordata; class Actinopteri; order Cypriniformes; family Cyprinidae; genus Onychostoma; species Onychostoma macrolepis. Next base: position 30,246,134 of record NC_081175.1, read on the forward strand.
CATTGTTATTATGAAATGCATTAAATGCCACCTCTGAGTCTTGTTAAAACATCTGTAAATATTCCTTAATGCCTCGTTTGTGCTCTTCTGTGCCGTGCAAAGATGAATTGATGCTGACTGCATTTGACTGGAAACGTATTCTTCCTGAGTGTATCTTATTATTTCAGTTGAATTTATTGTGATAAAAGTTTATAAATCTAAAGTTTTTGGCACAAAAGACAACATATTTAATAAAGTTAGAAAATGGCATTACAAAGGTTAAAAAAAAAACTTTAAAGGGTCAAATATTATATAATTTCTTTCTATTAAACACAATATGTCATTAATGATGCTTACATTGTGAAATAAGTTTAATGTTATAGATTATAAAGGCTTTTAAAATTAAATACATATGAAAGGTAATCTAAAATTACTATTATTATACACAAACAGACATTAAAATTTATATTAATTACATGTCACGTGTGTATGTTTTCATATGCATATTATTGTTCACTACTTGAATTTGTAAATTGATATTGTTCAATTAAAAAAATTAAAATAAATAAATAAATAAAAGAAAGAACTGCAGTAGGGGAAAAAAGAACTCTTCCTATTTCAGGTAACCACATAGCTGAAAGAACCACATCTGTTGCCAAATACATGATAAACTGATATCCTCAGCCAGCTAATAAGCGGAATAGAAACAGTGAATTCTTCTCCGTAAGTCAAAGAGTCTACTGATGCAGCAAATCTGTCTCATCTGGTGTATGTCCGTTATTTATTTGTGAACACTGTCCATGAATGTTTTGTTTTGTTTTGCTGTCCCTTAGCCACAAGTTCAACAGGGAAGATATTTTAATTTGATGGATAACTCTTTCAGAGTAAATGAAGTTGCTGTGTTGAGTTTGTACAGACAGGGTATTCAATAACAGTATTTCTCGTCCAAAAAGCTGCTGCAGTGTCCACTGAGAATCCAATGAAAAACATGCCAGAGGAACTTTTGTCTGTACTTAATGACGTTGTAAAAAAATTTCAACTTCATCAAAGCTCAACTGTTCAATTCACAGATTTTTCGCACCATATGAAATGAAATGGGCAGCGAACACAAAACACTGCTAGCACACACAGAAAAGTGCAGTAGTTATCATGTGAAAAGGTCTTAACAGCTCAGATATGAAGTCCAGGAATTCTTTTGTTTATAACCCATTTCATTTGTCTTCTTACTTGCAGGACGTCATCTGGCTTCAGAAGCTGGCATATCTGGCAGACATATTTTGTACTCTGAATGAAATTAATTTAAACCTGGGGTCTTAGTACCACTGTTTTCAACTTAAAAAAAAAAAGATCCACCTGGATAATACAAACTCCACTCTGAGTGTTTTCCTCTGCTTTGTCATTTTTGCAATCACAATCTGACATAAAAGGGTCCTCTGAAAGCATCCAGGAGCTGAACAGACTGATGATGATGTTCAGGTCTTCAGTTGCTGGTATCTGGAGGTCACTGATGTTGTGTGTTCTTGAGAACATGCTGAAGATCTTCTGAAGACATCAGATTGAATCTTTACAGGGCCATCTGCATCATCTGAGACTAGAAATAACAAATATATCAGATTATCCACAATTATTTAGATTTTTATGTTGGCAATCTATAAAATATTGTCATTTATACACAATCACACATCTGTAAAATTTCATCTGTGATTGCAGAAAGTCTTATGAATCTGTTTAAATGTGAAACTTTAAGTCAGGAGTGTAAAGACTAAAAGTTCCATAATGAACAAACACTTACAGTGTGGTTTCAGACTCTTCATACTCTCACATCTGACAAGTCTCTGTCTGCTTTTCTCTTGAGATTCGCTGGTTTGTGTTTCATTCCTGGTCTCCATTTTTCTCTCAGTCCTGTTGGTTTTTGCCGGTCTGTGGTTTCTGATTCTCCAGCAGATTTCTCTATGCATTATTTCATTTCTGTAGACCGTTTGTATCTGTTAAATCACACAGACGACATAAAGTCAGTGGTTTTAGTTCAAGAGCAAGTTCAGTTTATGAACTTGACTAAACCAGTAACAGATAATAGTCAACAGTAGGGATGTAACCAGGGCCTAAAATGAACACTCGCCAAGCGCCAAAAGCGAGTAAAAATCAGCGTTGGCGAGTAATGTAACCGTGTCAGTCGCCAGTTGGCGAGTAAAACTTTTACGAAATATAAAAATGCAATGTAGTGAGAACAACAGTCAGTTTTTCTAGAGATTCGCTGTTTCTGACGTAAGCAAATAAAATTATATTTTCCGAAGACGAGCTCATCGTGTAAGAGACAAGCGAATCTTACGCGGTTTTGGCGCGTTACCTCGTAAATGTAGTCTTAAATGAGTTATGAGTTATAAAGTCTTAAATGACCGTAAAGAGTTTGGAGAAAATAGGATGTGTGTCAGACCCGCGTCATGCTGCTTTTAAAGTGAAACCTGCTGAAGTCTGTCATTGATGCAAATCAAAGAACAAAAGAAAAAGAGAAATCACTCAACTGCTCTAGTCGTTGATTAACTTTTAGTTTATGCATATACAATTTATAGTTTATGTGAAGATTGTTTAAAAATCACTTAATATTTCAGAGCCTATTAAATGTAAAAATAATGGCTTTCAATTAAACTGTAATGTTGAATGGCTATAATTAATAGGGAAAATTGAGGGAAAATGCATTTAATAGAGACACCAGTAGCAGTGTATTGGTAGCAATACTTCATTAATAATAGGCTACTTTGTAAAAAGATGCCATTAAAAACATATTTAAAATATACTATCTTTATGTTGTTTCCATATTCATTTGGAGGTTCAATGTGAAATTATGACCATATAAATATGCGATTAATCATGATTAATTAGAGAAATGTGTGATTACTTTTTTTAAATCGATTAACAGACACAGACAGACAGCACTAATGTTAACCTTTTATAGATTTTAAATTTCAATTTAATTTCTAATTTTATAGGTCCCCCAGAAAGAGATCGGGACGGCCCCCACCCCCTTGGCCCCTTCAAATTTTCTGTTTGATAATCCGGCCCTCAAATGAAGCTAATCGAATAGCCCTGCTCTAATCCGTTAACATGGGTGCAGGAAAAAAAAAAAATGCACCACATACGTTCTGCAAACTGAGTATGTGTGAAACAGGAGTAACACAATGGACAGCTCCGTTTGCCGAAAACATGCAAAGGACAAGAATCTCAACGTTTTTAGGAGAAAAAAAAGATAAATCAATAAATCTGTTTGTTGTATTTTTTCTTGTAAGTAAAGTAAATGACAAATTAAAAACATTGTAAATATGTTTAGTTGTTGTAGTAGTAATAACTGCCTGTTTTTGCAAAAAGCGTTTCATGGCCGGTAAAAAAAAATTTTGGCCGGTAAATTTGATAAGGTCACCGCCATTGGCAGGTGTGGCAAAAAGTTAGTTTTAGGCCCTGGATGTAACCATTCACTCAACTCACAGTGCAATAAAATTCATGATACTGATTTCAAAACATCATTTTCTTACAATTGTTTTAACAAAATGAGATTTACGACAAATTATAAATGAAAAGGGTCCTTTTGTTATTTCTCAGACAAAATGCTACACATTATTTTGTGAAATTGAAATGTCAAAAAACAAAGCTATACTGAAATTTTAAAACAATTCCTAAATCAAATAAATAAAACAATTAAAAGGCTTTGCCTGTGCTCTTACCAGAGACGACCGCTGTACTTTAATCATCATCCAATCAAAGATGCTACACATATACAGCATGAGTAGGAGATTTCAAAATATTTAATGCATTATTATCTAATTGTTATACCATTAATAATTAACTTATTTCATTTGCAATTAACTAGTTAAGTATTTAAATAATTAACCTTTCTAGGCTGTTAGTGTCTGGGCTTATTCTTCTTTTTTTTTTTTACTTCCTTCACATGCTATACTTTATACTTCAGTATAGTAAAAGTACTCAAATGTGTTACAATAGTTATTTTATAATAAATCAAAGAGCACGAACCGGAAAAAACAAAAAAAACTAGAGTGTTGAATCGTGCTCCAGGCACCATATTCATATAACATCTAAGGATAAATGTAGCTCTTACAGTAACTGAGTTAGTTATTAACACTAAACAGTAGAAAATCAGTGCAGTCTCCCCAGCTGTAAATGTCATTGGCTGTTAAAGTCTTGTGTTGCTTATAATGAATGTTGATAAAACACAAGCAGTCTTTCAGAATGCTCTCAGTTACATGTAGATGCACACTGTATGCTTTAATGAGTGCGGTGGTGCTTATGGGGTGTCACTGGGACGGGTGAGTATGAGGCTGGGAGGGAAAATCACAGTATACTCACTACAAAAACTAGACTACACCACTGGTTACAGCCGTAACCTTTGAGACACTACAGTCTCTAAGCATGTGCAGCACTGCTAAAAAATAATGTTAGCATTGAGATTAACAAGAAGAAATAATAAGAAATAATTATTTAAAAAAAGTAGAAGAGAAAGTTGTTTTTCCAGTTCTGTGGAGTTATGTCCCCTACTTTGAACAGAACACAGTTTTCATTTCCCTCACAGAACTGGAAAAACAACTCTCTCTTCTTATTTATTTATTTTTTTTAAATCCAGCATTTCTGCTAAATGAACTGATTTTAGATGACCTTTCAGATTTATTTAATTATAAAAATCTTTATAATCCAAGGGTGTACAAAATATAGTAGGAAGCTAGGAACATGTCCCTAAGCGAAAAAAGACCAAATAAACTGTACCAAACAATGACATTTTTGGTGACACAATCAAATAGAAACCGGCGTAAAATGATAAATGTTCCACAATGCCCACATCTGTGTGGAAACATCAGATCTGTCTGGGAAAGATGCAAAAATCACTACAAGCACCGACAGCGAGAGACTGTTTAGCACTGCATCACATGTCTCCGATGAGAAGAGGAAGGGTGGCTGTTGCTGGTTACTGTATGATGATTGAAATCACGAAATGCCCTTAAACAATTAGTAAATAAACTGCAGAATTGTATGTTTTATAATACACGCACAGATTGCATGTGTTCAAACAGCGCTGCAGGAGCTCATTAGCCAGGATTCAAAGACCAAAGCTCGAGGAAAATCTGCGCTGAAACAGTGTTACTCGTCAGTTGCTTAGTAACACTTTTATGAATTTTTACAAGGCATGGATGTGACTGTGATAGTTGCAATAAACATCTTCCCAAATTCGTAATGAGAATCATTTATAAATCTGCTGTTGTCAACAAAAAGAAGCACTGAGGTCTTCCTGCGGGTTTACGCCAAAATAAAAGCTGAGAAAAAGCAAGAACTCCATCAACATTCATAAATGTTAGTATTGTAATTTTACTGTTGTTCTTTAAAAAATAAAATAAAAAGTAAGACATTAATGATAATAATAATTACAACAGCTCTGTTAACACATTTATTTTAACACTCACACATAGTGTTCAAACTGGGATCTGCGATATTTTCTAATGTTTTAAAAGAAGTCTCTTCTGCTCAGAAAGGCTGCATTTATTTGTACAAAAAATACAAAAACAGTAATATTGTGAAATATTATTCCAATTTTAAATAAATGCTTTGTATGTGTAATTGATTGATTGGGGTTGCAAAGCTGAATTTTCAGCATCATTACTCCAGTCTTCAGTGTCACATGATCCTTCAGAAATCATTTTAATATACTGATTTGCTGCTCAAAGTGTCCAGTTTTCCTTCTTTTTGACTTTAGCCAATCACATGCCTGATTTAAGAAGTGGGTCTCAAAAATGGCCAAATAATATTTTTATTTTACTAATGAATTAATTTAAGTTAAATTGTGCTTTGTTGATATAATGTCTGCTAGAATGTTAAAAAATGTTCAGTGTTAAATAAATATTTTTAAATTGTTTTGTAATTGATTTATTTATTTTTTTAAAGCAAGACAAAACAGTAAAAAACACATTTTGGCTATTTAATTTATTCAATGGTGACAAAGAATTGGCAAAAGTACATGGGAAAAAACGTGAAAAACCGGGTTTGATATTCGGCCTTGACCCAGTGTTTCATTTTGTTCAGTTTCAGTTTCAGCCAATAATTTTCATATTTTGGTGCATCTCTAGTAAATACACTAGAAACCTAAGTGCTTTCAAGAACAAAAGTCAGACAGAAGAACACAAAAGTGGCATTTAGGCATATTTACAGACTGTTTAATGAGGCTCAGAGGTGGCATGAATGCATTTAAATTCATAATAATAATGTTATAAGATTAATTTTTAAATATAA